>NW_025814048.1:1206029-1507536 GCF_018902025.1 Drosophila willistoni
TTTTTATCGACCTTTTTAAATTTGATCAAAAAATCCTTTTCAACATTTTATAGGATATTTAGTTTTAAACTATATTACTTTATGATTTTATAAATATTTCGTTTATTTTTTGAATTTAATTGACTTTTTATTTACCATTTCTTTTCATTTTATCTTCAACCCACTTTTATGTTCGATTCAAAAAATACCCAAGGAATACCCAAGAAAACCGTGGCAATTAAATGTGCCCATTCCGAGTACGCCATCTTATGTGCCAACCACACGTGTCTCCTGGGATGATGCGAAAATCTATGCGAATGAGGGGGGCCCCCCCAATGGTTCTTCATCTGGTCAAGGATGGCGGTGCTATTACCGTGCTGGCGACAATCATGAGTGCTGCACGGACACGGGCACGGGCGACGATGTGGTGCTCATTAAGGTGGGGGTCGGTCATTAAGGAGAGATGCTAGGGAGGGGGGTAGCAACTTACCTTGAACTTAAGTACAGGTTCTTAAACTAACCTTGGGTACCTTGTTTCTCTATCGTGTTCTCAGGTGCGTCAACCGCGTGGTAAGAGTCTGGAATCGCTGGAGGATATACATGACAACAGCACGCGCAGCCATTTGACCTTTAGCCATTATACGACCACAGATTATGGTCACTTTGGACAACCAACCACAACGGCAGCAGCGGCCTTACTGCAACAACAGCATCATCAACACCTCCTACATCAGCAGCAGCAACAGCAACAACAACAACAACAGCAGGCGGCTGCTGCAGCTCGTCTTCTGGGTAACAATGCACCAGGCATTGGCTGGCGGCGTTCCTATGATGATGGCGACATAACACCCACCAACGATGCCACACGAGAGCTACTCTACGAGGAGGGAGGCGGCACTTTGCCACGTCAACAACGTGGCATCTTGCAGAGAGCCGTGCTCAATACCATGCCACCATTGGAGCACCATCATTATATGAATGCGGCGGCAGCAGCCGAGTATGGAGCAGCCACCGTAGGCGACGGAGGAACGGTGAGTACCCTTGTCTCGATGTCCCTTGGAAACCTTTTTTGTTCTATCTATCTATATCATCCTTTTTAGACCTACCTAAGCGGCAGTCCATTAACTGGCAAGAAGATAGCCCCAGAGCCACCTAGACGTCATTGCAGCATACGTAACTCTCGCACGCTAAGCGGAGAGGGAGGAATTGTAGCTGCCAATCAGGCAAAGGATCCCAATGCCACCCAACAACAGCAGCAGCAACAGCAACAGCAATCGCAGCACATGTTCTACTGGCAACAGCAGCAACAACTGCAACAGCAGCAACAGCAACAGGCAGGCAACTGCCAGCAACCAATCTATGCCAACTATGCCACCATACAGCAGACCACAGCGGAGATCCATTGCGAGAAATATCACGACAATAAATCAAATTCCAGCATCGATTCGATTGACACTATACCGTTTGCCAATGAGAACACCGGCACCATTAAACAGCGTCTGCACAACACACCGAACAATACATCGCTTCCTGCCCACTTGCATTCCTCTAGCTCCAGTTCCAGTTCATCCTCCACCAATACTATAGCCAATATAGCGCATTCCTTTCACTCGTTGAAATCGTCCAGTTCGCTGCATGACGCCGCCGCATTGGCTCGCAGTGAGAGCATGGGCAGTTCAGTGAGTGGCGCCCTGCATTTACGTTCACCGACTCTGGACTCAGTTGGTGCAGCTGCCGTAGAGGCAACATCGCCGCCACTTGAGGGCGATGCTGCTACTGCAGCTGGATCGGTGCAAGCACCACCAGCAGCACCGCCATTAACATCCAACACCATTCCACCAAAAGTATCGGCAAATGTGCTTAACGACATTGGCAATATGTTGGCCAATCTAACCGATGAACTGGATGCCATGCTTGAGGAGGAGAAACGTGTTGGCCTCAACATCGACAGTGAATAGGCGGACGAGGCCGCCCAAGCAAAATGAATGAAAAGTTTCCTTATGCAACCAACAAACAACTCCAATCAAAAATGAGAAAAACAAAAACAAAACCAACCAACCACAACAACAACAACAAAATGTAGTGTAGCTGAAATTTTTTCATTGTAGTATCTAAGTTGTTAAGCTGCAAAGTGTCTCCACTTGATTTTTTTCTGAGTTTAAAGTTCAATTTTGTTTTTATCATAGCTACAAATGTATTTTTGATTTTTTTAAAGTTTTTTCTATAACTATTTGTATACAAAGGATACATAAATATTTATGTATTTTAGAATTTCTGACAATTAATGAAGAACAATGTGAAAAATTATGTTTTATTATTTTTCAATTGTTGTACGATAAATATTTTGCAAAATTTATTAATTTTCATAATAATTGAATCTTAAAATAATTTGAAATCAACTTCGATGAGTTTTTAAAAATGCTTTCGAAAGAAAAATGCAATGCAATGAGCTAAATATTTTGTAAAGAAATTATTTTCTTAAGTTCTATAAAGAATTTAACAATTTTGAATTGTTGTATTTAAAATATAAAAAATATTCTAATTTCTTAAATATTTAGTTTATTTCTTTGTATGAAAAACTATTTTGAATTGTTTCATCAAAAAGTTTAAAATGTTGCATGTCTATTAATTTGCTATGAAATTGACTAATTTTTTTAAAATCCAAGACAGAAAATTTATATAATTTATCTAAACTTGAATACTTCTTGTACAACAGTTTGAAATATATGAAAACAGAATTTAAATTATGGATAAAAAATATTTTCTAGAATAAAAGTTTTTTCATTTTGTTTTTCGTGAATTATCAGTAATTTGAAAAGAAAAAAACATTGTAAACTTCACTTTTTTTTTTATAAATTTTTTCCACGTGTAATACACATTGATTTGATGTGTAATTAAACTATAACTGAAAAGCTTTTGACAAATGTATACTTTTGTACTTTTCCCTATGAATGTTAACAACACAAGACAAAAAAAAAAGAAAAAACAAACCGAAATCATAAGAAACAAAAACAAGAAAAATATCTAAGCGCAAAATGCATATATGCATAGTTAATACTTAGTCTAATATATACAGAAAAATATATAAAAATATATATATATATAAATATTTAAACAAATCAAATGAAAAACATTTATATGGCAAGGCATTTAGTGGTTTGATACTAACAAAACAAAAAACGGCAACTACAACTAATTAGTAAAACACAATACAAAAAAAAAAAGGAAAAGATAAATATTGAAAAAAAAAAATAGAAGAAGTAAGCGAAACTGCATTAAACAATTTTAATTTGTTTCCATCTAAGTTTTCTCGTACATACTTTTCGTTTGTTATAATCCAAATCAAACTATATTTGAATGATTGTATGATTAAGTGTTATTCCATATAAACTAAAGGAAGAGATGCATTATATAAAATATAATTCTTAGCGTTAAACTAAACCAGAGCAAAGGAGAGAAGTAAATCATTTATATATATATATAAATTATGTATACCAACTTGAATTGCCTTTCATTATGATTTACTTAAAAAATACAATACAACAAAATTTAGTGAAAATCGTTTTGTGTCTGTTCGTTATATACACATCAACTATCTACGGCGCCTGAGTTATACCTTTGATTTGAGTGCGCATATCATCATTAGTAATGACAAAAAAAAAAAAAAAAACAAAAAAGAAAACATAAATCAAATTGGTATATATTGAAAATTTATATAAACGCATATAAACAAGGCAAAAAAACACAAACATGTATAGCACATAAAGGGCAAACAACAAACAAAACAAAAAAAAAAAAGGTAAAAAAAACAACAAGAATAAAGTAAACATTTTCATAGTAAAAACAAAGGGGAAGTAAATTATTTATCACAAAGTAAGTTGGTCATCTGGAGAAAAATCTATATAAAATGGGAAAAAGGGGAAAAACTCATAAATATAACTCATAATGTAGAAATTGGAAGAAACTGAATGGAAATTAAATTTTTTTGGGGCAAAACAAGCATAGATCCTGGTGAGGGGGTCAATTCCTTTAAGTTTTCTTTAATTTGGGTGTGTTTTACGGAAAAATAAATATTTTGCTTTTGGGAAATGAAAGTTAGAGAATACACCTAGACCACGCTTTGCGTCGTTTCGTTTTGCGTTTTTTCGAAGTTGCGTCGCTGCTTTATTAGTACTAATTTTCACTGCATGTCGTTATATTCTCGTTGTTGCGTTGTTGTGAGTTCGAGTGTTTAACTTTTTTTTCTAAATCAGCCATTGTGGCAAAGCAGTTTTACGTTTTTCAACATTGACAACTAGCTTACCTACTTCTGTTTATAATTGCGTCTTGATATCAAAACTCGGGGATGGTTTAGTAGAAATGTTCGTAGAACAGTGTTTAACCTCCAAACAAATTTCAAAAGCGATGGGTCTGATTGACGAAGCAATGGAGAATTTTTATAAAAAACTATCCTGACAATGACAGAAGTTTTAAGGTATCCCAGGCGGTAGCTGCAAACATCAACTGCTACCAAGAAATTTATTTAAATTTACAAAAAAAAGCTATTCACCAAACTTTGGACACATTTTTGGTGAACGAAGCCACTCATAAAGATAAAATAATTGAATAGGTTATTTTGATTTAATGGAAGCAGTTTTTTTAATGAATGAATGCAATAATATTTTTGTTTTTAAATGTTTACTTTGTTCAATTTTTCTTTCTAGAAATTAGTACTTTCATAGCCCGGGAACCTATCTTTGATCTTTCCATGGTTGCCTATGTATGTCCAAATGAAGCCGACCAAATAAGAGACCAATATTGTTTCAGTAGGTAAAACATCATTAATGAGAAATCTAGAAAGCTGGGCTTTTATTTTGAGTCCCAACCAATGTGGCAGCTTGTGTCTGCTTCGAAATCAAACTTGCTATGCTTTCAATGTAATTGTAAATTGTAATATATAGTTGTCACCTAACCAAATATTATCGAGTCTAGTGTGCAGTTGGTATACAGTCAATATAGTGTCATACAGTCTTAACGATAGACTTTTAAAATAGGGGCAAAATTATCGTTTCGTCGCTTATAGAGAGAAAAAAAATTTAAATTGAATTGCGATTTAGAGTAGTTTTGTTTTCGTGTAAGCTTAAATTGCAATCTTTAAGACAAACAAAAACGGGGATAATGGCACATTTTGTCAGCAACCCTAGTAAGTGATTCAATTTGCAAAGTCTTATACTTAGTAGATCCGAAAAAAAAATGGCGCTTTGATATCCTGTTACTTCTCTTTGCAGCACAACAAAATTATTATTTCAAGAACAATTTGTGCTACACGGAAGATCATGTTCCTGTCCAGAAGTTATATCTGCACAGCATTCCACCAGAGGTGAGTCGCAGAAGACAAGGGAACGCCATGTATTGGCGCCCTTTTTTCCTTTATTCTTTTCTTTGCATATGCATTGGCATTTCCTCCTTTGTTTTATAGCTAAGAGAGGACGTGTTGCTGCCGCATTTCAATAATTATGGAAAAGTAGTTCGGATGAAGATCTTTGGCAATGACAGATATCGTCGAATGCCCCAGCGGGGATTGAGAGGCCAAGCTCGGCAACAGCACGAACCACAACGTTGTGGCAAGTGGCAAATGAAAACAGGATACGTTTTCTTTGCCAATCCTCGAGATGCAGCCAAAGCTCTGCATAGCCGGGTACATCATGTTAATGGGCGTCGATTGCATGTGAAGGCCAGTGATAGTTGGCATCAACCAGCGGCCTATGGCTCGGATGACAAACACCCACCGGGAGATGCTCATATTTTAAAAATAACAGATCATTGTCTATCGATGGTTGTTGAATATCTTCCCTTGAGCGACCAGTTGCATTTTTCTCGGACTTGCACACGTTTTCGAGGGGTTTATCTCTTAGTTACACGCACCATTCACAGATCCATGGATTTTTGTAAATTTGATGGACTAACCGTTTGGGATATAAAGGACTTTTTCACTCTATCAGGACGATACGTTAAAGAGTTTAAAGGTGTCATACCGGAAGCGCATTGTGAACGTATGTGTGACTTTTTTGGGGCGAATTGTGTGAATGTCAAGTCCTTGGAGATTACGGAGAGCAAGCTAAATACAAGAAATATGAACAAATTGTTTTTCAATAACGAAAAAATAGAAGATTTGGTCTTAAGCAGCTGCGGTCTATCTGACGGCAGTTTAATGTCTCTGCGAAAATTGAATAAGCTTAAGAGTCTAACTATTGCCTACAATCCGAAACTGAATGGCACTGAACTGGACAAACTGCCAGTCTCCATAGAGACAATAGTCCTTACAGGCTGTACTGGGTTACTGGCCAACCGTTTGATTCAAATGTGCAGGATTTTGGTTAATCTCAAGGATCTAAATGTCATTGGGGTAATGTCTGCTTATTCGAATTTCTATGAGACTTTAGTTAAAAAGAATTGTTGCCCCTCCCTGGAAACTCTGCGTCTGAGCATTGATGATGAAACCAACTATGAGGAGATACCTAAGCTACCCAAACTCAAGCATGTTCAAATTGCCACCTTGCCAAGATTAAATATACGTAGCAGATTCTTTGATCACCTCGTTTCAATGAAATCTCAACAATTGGAACAGTTTGAGTTATATGGTGCTAAAAATTTACCTCAACATCTTCTGTTGCAATTAGGTAAACTTAGTAGCCTTAAAAATCTTATACTTGTCCGTGTGGATGATGTTAGAGATGATGTGCTGGAGGAGTTCACCCAGCTAACTAATCTGGAGCACATTACTCTACGTTTGTGCCACAATATCACAGATACTGGAGTAATGCGTCTGATACTTGCTTGCCACAAGTTGCAGGAACTGAATCTGGAGGATTGCTCTCAGATAACCGAAAAGCTGGTACACACTGTCATTAAGAGGGTGCAACATCAAATTAAGTTCAGGCAGAATGAGCATCAGTTGCCCATAGATCTTTATGTGCAAGGCACTAAAATACAAGAGTCTCTCGAGACGGTAAGAAACATTTCTATAGACTGTCGCCTGACTTTTAAATCTCTTTTTTTGTTTTAGGATCCTATCGTGGCTGGGGCCAAGAATATAATTCGACTCCATTTCACCTCACAATATGGACCATATTTGCTTCATTTGTCAATGTCAAACTTATTGCTCGATGATTTTGACTACGATCCGCATGAATTGGAACAGGATACAGATGATGAGATGGATATCTTTGATGATCATTACATGTTCGACATGGGCTTTTTGAGTGAGAATGATTTGGAAGATAGTGATCCGGATTCCGATGATTTAAATGTTCTCTATCCCTATGTCCATGCTTCTTATCCATATGATGCGAATGGCGATTTTATGGGGTTTGGCATATTTGATTCCGATTCAGGTAAGTGCGAATGGTATCTTAGCTCATGACTCAAAACTAATGGTTTCTTTTTCTTTTTGATTTAAGACTAAGTGTGGCAGAGCCCAAAGTATTAACTAACTACACCAAATAGCCAAATAAATTAAATTTTTTTGTTGTTTTTGAATTCTGTGTGTCTAGCTGTTATACATATACATATGCATCTTTTTTTTTTTGGAAGTTCATTCAACTTATCTGTGTATAAATAAAAGCCGATCGAGTGCTACGATCAATAAATGAAAGATTGTTCGTACCTTTTTGAAAATTTCTTTTATTATCCGATTAGTTTTTTGGGCTTGGTGTAAACGTTTATTTGAAAACCTAAATATCGTTGTTGCATTGTACGGATTAAATTTGATTAATTTGTTGTTAATTTTTGTTTTGCTTTTAATTGAATTGCGTGGCTTGGTGTTATGTTTTATTTAGTTTTTTTTTGTTTGTTTAAGCAACATCTAATTGACTTGCAAATTGCACCGCAAAAATAATTTAAATAAGATTATAATCATAGCAGGAAGATATATAGATTCATTTCAAATTTGAATTTCAGTTACTAATTAGCATAACATTTTTCCATAGAAGAATTATGATATAATTTATATATATATATTTAAAAGCGCATTTTCTTGATAGTTTCGTATTTTTTAAACTAACATTAAACAATATAACACAAAATATAATACTTTGAGTAATAATCTTTCATAGTAGATTCATATATATATATATAGTTATAGTTAACAATAATAAATTTTTCGAGAATTTCCCAATAAATTTTTAAATAGGTAATTGAGTTTGATTTCGAATAAGATCATTCTTTTTGTTTTTGTTTTAGTTATATATAAGAGATTCATGTAACGAGCTAAAAATGTTAGATTTTCATAATTGTTTTTGTAGTTTAAGCAGACTTTTGAAAGCAGTTGTAAGAAGGAATAGGAATAAAGCAAATGAAACGTGATCTAAACTAGGAAAAGGCTCTCTAATATGTCTAAATGTATATTTAATATGTATATGTGATAAATTATTGTACTCTCTCTTGCCAGGATCAGTTAGTTATTGCTGACCCGACCACATTATATAATTGTCCAATTGCCTTTGCCTATATAACATATATCTGTGTATATATAGCTTGTGAATGTATATTGTATATGAGTATTGTGTTTTGGGGTATCCCCCTTTTTTTTTTTTTTGCTTTAGAAGGCAATGTCCTGCTCATCTAGCATTTCAACAAAAGCTCGAGGCACAAGACCTTTCATTAGGCCCTGCTTGCCGTACATGTAATCCTCATTGACAGGCGAGCATTCTGTAACAAAGATAACCTGAGGAAGGAAGGAAAATGGTTTTAATACTGCTCTTCTTTAGGGGGAAGGGGTGATTGTGTATACCCACCTCATTTGCACTGAGATTCAGTTCGGTGTGATCTTTGGCATCATATGAGCACAAGACACGAGCTCGCTGCATTTGATCCGTATTGACATTAATGGGCTGACCAGCCGTGGCCTGATTGTTGCTATTATTATTACTGCCACGACCAGATGATCCGCCAGATGTATTGGACTTGTTGCCGGCTCCACCAGCTTCATTCACATCGAGCGGTATATATGGTGTCGGGCCTCCCAAACTGATATGGAAGACGCAGATGCAGATGTTAATGATATTTTTTTTTCTTTGATATTTTGGACGGTGTTTGGAATGGTGTTTGATGATGTAATGAAACCTTGACTAGGTAAAACAGACAACCCTAACTTACGTATATAATAATAATGTTAACTGTTTAATACTAATTCGATTCAATTTGATTTCTTCATTTGATTTTTAAGGCAAAATTCTTTTGTGTATTGATAACTATGTAATCTAAACTGTTGATATGGCGCTCGTATCGAAATCAATATTAAAATCTTCAAGTAGATGCACTATATTATCGTTATCACTATCTAAACCTAGTCCTACAGTGGTAGTGGAATCGGAATCACAGGAATGCATCGATACAGAGCTGGGAGGCCCATCCACATCTTCGCTATTGATGCGCAGGCGTGGCTTTGGATGTTGCATTCTGTAAGACCACAAAACAATAACCGAATGTGTACACATCCACAAAATGGACAGCAGTAGCCAGTGGGTGGGTGGGGGTAGTGGTTGGACAATGGTGCACGAGGATTCTAAGGGTGAAGAACAAAAAACACAAACCAATTCCACTTACTTGGCTAGTTCGCGTTGCAGTTGCTCCATAACATCGCCGCATTGCTTATAGTAGCGTACCTGTGCCTGGACAAATGCATGCAGGTGACGCAAATGTGATGCTTGTGATGTACTAATCCCATCTAGCAGAAGTTTGGTAATCTCCGACTGGCGATCGAATTCTGCTTGAGCTACACGCAAATCGCGTTCAGCCTGGTTGGAGGGGTAAAGGAAAGAAAGTCGTGTAAGCAAATCTAAAAACAATAATTTCTTGGCAAGCCAGATATATTTCTATAACAATGATGATACCTGTTCGAAGACAACTTCTGGCGAGATGCCATCTTTCTGTAGACATTTTTAATCCGCAGCACAAAAGTACACAAAAGAGAGACAACATAAGTCCATAATTTTGGAGGTCACTACTTATAGAATAGGCAAAACAATTGATTGGCCACTTACCGACTGTTGACCCAGCATGCTGCGTGCCTTTTTTACACGATTTTTGCAGGCATCCAAGTCCAAACGTTTCGTCTCCAATATGCCCCTCTCCTTGCTGATGGTTTTCATCTCACCATCGAGAAATTTGCGCAAAGGTTGCGTAAAGCATATGCCCGATGTGGCAATGAAATCATGCTCACACTGGCCCAGCTTCTGTTCGGCCTGACCCACCTTGATAAGAGCCTGACCATAGGCCATATCCTGGCCGAAATCTCCGCCAGCCTCGATCATATCCAAAGCCAAGTGCTCCAAATTGCTTAAACGTTTTGGTTTTGTTTTCTCGATTTTCTCGAAAATGAAATCCTCCACACGATTCTGAGGATTTGGTATTAGCACCGATTCGGTATCCCGGACAATTTTTTCCGTCCATGATTTCGTTACATCGGCACGTTCAGCTAAATTTTGAAAATGCAAATCGTATTCCGTACGTTCAGTTGTGCCCAGTTTCTCTTCTGTGAGCTACAAACAAAAGAAACGACCACCAAATTAACGCATTTTGCCCACAAAGCCACCCACACCCAGACACCCCCACCCACAGAAGCCCCCTTCCATAACATCTCCATTCAAATTCGATTCAATCATTGATTTTATTTTATTACCTGGACAACGCGCGATATTGTGCTGCCCGCCTCCTTGACCAGATTCTTTACATTGAAATTCGGTAGATTTATGTTCATGATGAGAACTTAAATTGCAAAAATTAGCGTAAGATTTATTTTTTTTATGTTTTACTCGAGCTTAAATTTTCAGTGTTGACCAACGTTCGATAGCTCAAGTTGAAGCCGAGGTACAATGTTTATCGATGAAATTTCGATAGCTTATCGATAAGTTTTATACAAACCAAAACAAAAAACCGGATTCATATGATTTTGTTTTTGTATTTGTTTATAATTAATTCATTTTGTTTATTGAACTTTGACGCTGCATACACAGTTCATTCAACTTAAGCTAATTTAAACTAGATTGGCATAGCGCAGTCCTTTGACCAAACTGCCATCCGAGCCATCAATGAAACGAATCGTTTGATCGTTTGACTGGCAAGATTGAAGGGAACACGGATACTCGGCGCCATACGCTGCGCCATCCCAACGCAATTGAATCTCATAGAGCAGATCGGGGGTGAGTATGCAAGCCTCTTCGCGGGACCAATTTAGATTCAAGTCACAATTGTATTTCGTTGTTTGATTCTTGATAGTGTGTGACCAAACGGGGCGGGTGACTGGTCCCTCTTCGCCCTCGGCTGGGAGTTCGCATAGATCAAGGCGCAGGTTTTCTCGATATTCTAGAGGTAGCTGAATTTGGACATGGCTCAAATTGCCTGGTGGGTTCGGTGTCAGGCGACTATTGAGCACCAGACCCATGAGAGATATAAAACGAGAACATTTAAGACGAAGACGCCACACAGGCGACTCAGCTTCCACTGTAAACGGGCGGCATGCCTTGTAGTAGCAACGCTCTACCAGGACAACCGGAGAGGGAGTTGCTGCTGTGACTGAAGGATTTGAAGAATTGGCTGGCCAGCATTTGGTAGCCCCACCCAGATCATCCATGTCTGCAGCAGCCAAACCCAATTGTTCGCATTCTCGCTGTGTCCATTCGTAGACATACCAAATAAGTAGTTTGTATGGCTCTTTGCAGGCTGCAATTATTGATTTGACACACTCCTTGGCCACATGGACATAATGTTCCTTTAGATAGCTCATATACTGAGAATTATTAACACAACAGCGCATAAAAAATGTCATGCAGACCTCCAGCAGGCCATCCAGACCCATGCACACGCTTAGTTCAAGAGCTGGCAGGATGTTCGAGAAGCGCAATTTCCTTGTAATGGCCACCAAAGAGTCGGCTATCAACTGATCCATAAGATACTTCTCAGCTGCGTAGTACAGCTCAATGCAGGCCAACAGCTCCAAGCCATTCCAATCGACACTGCCCGTGTAAATGTATTCGACAAGAACTTTAAATATTTCTGCACTTATATCATCAATCTCAATCTGATTATCCTGACCATGGTCCTGCAATGGCCCATAGAACATGGCCTCGAAAACGGGGCTAGCGGCGCAGAGTATTAGTTTATGGCATTTGATTTCCTCATCGGTCACATGGAACACACAATCTGTGTATTTCTCAGCGTGCAGCAACTTCGCATAGCGACGGCCCAATAGATTGCCCACATTTGCTTGCTCCTGTTGATGGGCAACGGCCAGTTGCACGGCCGAGCAGTTGCTCATCTAAAACACAGAGAGAAAGAGAGAGAGAGAGAGAGAATATAGACATTAGTTTAGAAACTGGGGAATTGACCTGGTCACTGGCTACTAAAAGCAATAAGTCTATAAATAACACATAGTTTATCTTATTGTCGTTTGGCAATTCCTTCATTTGCATAACGAATTTTTATACCCGAAATGGAAATTTGGAGAAAATCAATAGAAACTTTTTTCTAGTCAGTAAATCTTATGAATGTATACACTGCTAGTCAATCGATTAGATCTATCCCTTTAACTAGGTGTAAGAGAAAAATGGGCCTAATGAAACACAAAATTACTATTCCATATTTACACCTTTTCGCACCGGCATTTGCCCCAAGGCTGTCTATTTAAATTTCTAATTATTTTATGTTTTTTATAATTGCATAAAATTCAAATAAGAAGAACCCAAATCTTCAGACGCCAACTTTTATTTTTGTTTATAAAAATGCTACCTTAGACTTTCGAGAAATCATATTTTACTGAAAATATTGTTAACATACTTAGAAACCATGATAGTCTAGGGGTGTTAGCTGTCCTCTCTGGGCTAAGTTATTTGCCCTTTCCCTCAATAAAATGACCCTGAGACCCTGCTAAGTATAGCCAATCGTAAAGTACAAACATTTTCAAATAAGCACATCGCATTTTTATATGATTAAGGCTATAAAATTTATTTATGGTATCTGTTATTATTGATTGTCCAAGGAATGAATTGTGTAGATATAATGCTATAGATATATGCTATAGCGGATATCGGTTTGGTATCTTCTCTTAAAAGCAAAGATATATGTATACTAATTTAAAATTAGTTTTGACTAATTTTTAGAAACGAGTCAAATCAATTCAATATACAAATTCTCACTTAAGTTTGTGGGTTTTTTGGCTAAGCTAAGAAATAAGGAAATATTAAAAGATTTTACTTTATTTTGGGATTGATAAAGACAAATTGGGATGTTATTAATGACTTGTCCTCTGGTGTTATCGCCAACCATTCTGCCTTTTTCTCTTTCTCGATTAGCGAAATTTATTTCAAACATTCACCAACTTAATAAATATTCAAGAGTTACCTTTTTTTATCTGGCGTGTGGCCCTAAGAGGCAGTTGATAATGAAATCCCCTTGAAAATAGATAGCTTTACGTTACCTTTTCTTTTCACCTCAAAAGTCAGCTTGAGAACTTGAGATTGTTGTGATTTCAACTGGAAATGACGACACGTTTAGTATACACTCGTAATAAACACTTAAGGCGTCGTCGCTTTGTTTATCAATAAGTGTACGTAATACTATGTTATGCCGGCTACCTTTTTATTCTCTATGTGTATGTGTGTGTGTGTGAATTTGTTTATATACATATATTTCTATTATTTTGCGCATGAGAGAGGTAACACCATACATAACCGGTTTAAATTGTTTAGAATTGCTGCGGGGCATGGAAGATTTACGACTGTAGCTCGTTTAGCCTTACAGTTCAATCATCCTCCCAAACCCACAACCCAAAACCAAAGTCATAGAAGACTTGAGAGTAAATAGCTCGAGAGGGCATCCCAGAGCTAAGCTTTGGCAAATATTTAACTACCTCTTTAGCTATATATGTACAAATAATCCGTTTGATTTGAAATGCTGCGCAAATTGTTGTGGTTAACAGGTGATCGATCCGCGGGGTTTAGGGAGCAGCACAGGGTGGAAATATTGTTGTTTATCTATTTAGATTTGTTTTCGATTTCATGCGACCTTTGATTATAGAACACAGAGTTTAGTTGTTGGGTGAATATTTCCAACACACACCTTTTGGCACTGTGACAAATTCTTTCTATAACAATCTCGTGACAGAAAATTAACAAACAAAATAAATATATAATAATAAGATCACCTAGAGATCTATATAAGTGACTTGTCTCTATATATACTTTGAATGTGGTTCTATTTAATGCTTTTTAATTTCATTTTATTGGGTGCGACATGTGGAGTTTATAAGTTTTTCTTGCTTTATTCGCCTTCTGGCTTGAACTTGACCGATATCGCGATTTTAGTTGCTGTCGAGCGTCGATGCCGAGTGCCGTATGCCGTATGCCGCAGCGCCCAGCACCTGTGTCTGGCATGGAGTACAAACTGAAACTGAAACTGAGAACAAGAGAGATACACAACAGAACAGAGACAGTCGAGAACGAGCCACTGCCAGTTGTCTCACCTATTCTCCAAGTGGTTCTAACTTGGCAGCGCGTTCTCACTGTCGCTCTTTGGGGCTCTCTCGGTTGCTGATGATCACATCCAATGCTCTTGGCGGTGTTTACCACCTAGTAGCTCCTTCGTTATCTACATGGTTATGATTTAGCAAAAGATTTTCTCGCATTTTATAGCCAATTTCATCCATCTTTCGCTGATTCTGAAAGAGACCAAGTTGCCTTCTGTGCACTCTTTCAGCCAAGGCCAAATACGGCGCTCGTTTCTCTTCATCCATGCGTTCCCATATCAGCCATATCTCGCTTAATTGTTTGCCTCGTACCAAATCACAGTAGCCAAGTCCCTTCAAACCCATGCGATTACTTTGTTCTTTAAGCACAAAGTTAAAGAATTCATTGGTGGAACTTAAATTCTCAAATTTCTGATTAACAATTCTCTGCAAAGTGCTGGGACTAAACTTTATATGGCCTCGTCGTCGTTTGATCCTATTGCTCAAGGCGGATTTGGCTGGACGCTCTTGGAAGGACTGTGGCGGAGGAGAAACAGATTGTGGGTCTTCATTGAAAAATTGACACCAGAAATCCAAAGTCTTCTGCCACATCCAGTCAATTTTATCAACATTTTCGGTTATGAATTTTGATATATAAAGGAAAATGAAAAGCATATTGATGTAGATGTGTGTACAATGTGTGTAACTAGTTGAGTGCCAACCTTGAACCCATTTACAACAACTCTTCCTTTCAGCCTCGAGCTTAACTTGGTATATATACTTATGGCCAAAGTTATTTTTATAGTCCAATGAAAATATACACTTAGCATAGGTGAGAGCTTATTGATTATTACCAACAATTTGCACAAATATTTTTTAATTGAAAAGCAAAGAAAAATATAATTAGGGCTAAATAGATGTCTCTGAAGTTTTGTAAGTTTAAGAAATAGTCAAGGTTATTTAAGATCTTTTTAAAATTTTATTGGAACTCCTACAAAAATTACCAATTTCATGTTAATATTCATATTTAGTTTAGACTTTAAGAAAATGTAACAATTTAATATTGCAATTCAATTATAACTTAAGGTCTTTAAAACCTCAAAGGAAACCTCTTTCTAACCAAAGTAGTTCCATTTGGAGAGCTTTATCAAGTCTGATATATATCTAGAGGTACAACAAACATTGACAGATATTTGGCCACTTGTTTCTTGTTGGCTTAAAGAAGTAAAGAGAAATAAATGAAGCTATAGTTGGTTCGTATTAACATTTCGAGAGAGTATTAAACAAGTTAATATTGCTAATGATGGTTGGCAGCTGCTATGGCTCAGTCCTTCACATTGACTTTGGTATGCAGTCGATGGGCAATCAGGTTGGCTATTGGAGGCTGGGCTAACTTTACCTTTATATACAGCTTCACCTCTCCGCTCTCTTCGTTACAGTGATGCACCTGCTTTATGGACAACTTAAAGTGGTGCTCGTATTGGCTCTGCTGCAAGAACTTGATGTGAGGACACAGAAGGATATATTTAGAAAGCATTTCAATATGGATTTGCTAGAATGTCCTCAATGTTTTCTTGGACAGCGTGAGCAATGCGAAAAGTTCTTTGATACTATCGAAGAGCCTGCGAAATTGGATAGACTGTGGAAAGATCTCACTTTGCTAGTGGATCCTCGGGAGATTTATTGGTTAGAACTCAACGAAAATCGTGAAAATGTCAAATGTTTAGCCAAGAGAAAGATGACCAGAAAGATTTCTAAAGATTTGCATTTCAATCCTGGCGGATTTCAAATGTGTAGGAATTCTACACGTTTTCTTGCTTACTTGGAGGAGCGTGGATATTTACCAGCTACCATTGGGTATTACATTCATCACTCCATCTCGCCATTGCTGATGCAGGAACTATGGATAATGGACTTTCCAGTGCCCCGGTCCTTTGCTGTCTGTGGTTCGACTCTTTTTCAGGCATATGCTGGATCCACTTTAAGTAATTACTTGAAAGCTCCAATAGATTTACGCTTGGAGATGGCTAAACAACTTTTGCAATTAGCTCTAAAATTAAGTGCGGGATTCAAAGGGTTCCGCATCTATCTAACTGACTTCACTGCGGACAATTTTGCTTACAATGAGGCCAATGGTACAGTCTTACTCATAGATATGGATACGATGGTCTTGGTGGAATCCAATGATGAAGCAGAAAGCGAATCACAGCTTTCTAAAAAGTATAAACCCTTTCCTGGCGAAGGCTTCACTTACGATGTAAATGCATTTTGCGATAATCAGGACTTGGATGCAAATATTTACCAAGTGTGCCTCCTACTCAGAGATCAGCTCCTGCCGGATGTGAAAAATCATAGATTGAAGGAAATGTTAAACGATTGTGTCCAATGCGAGGATGATAAATGTGATATTCGTTTTAAGTATGCCAACAATTTAATTGATTTACTTGTTGAGATAAACAATAAAATTGAAATTCTTTAATTAATTTAAACAGTTTTTAATTATAAATTACAATAATTTTACTTTTCTGCCGCCCCATTGTTCGTCATTAGGTAGATAACTTAGCATTTAGAGCACACTGGAGGAGACGAGGATAGAGCTTAGATAATATCACGTGGCACACTTAGAAAGTGTATGGAATTGGACACATGGTGTGTTATATCTGTAAGGGTCTCTTTGTGGACACCACCAAACAGAATCAACTCTCCATTGCCGGCTATAAGACTGGAGAGTATTAGACGATCGGGTGCACCGTTGAGCACACCAAAGTTCCGATATTCCACCCAATCTAGACCAGGATCAGTGTCGTTGCTCTGTAGAATTTTCGAAATGTCACAAACGAACAGAGATTGAACATTGCAACGCAAACGCTTTGGCGATGGAGCACGTAAAGCAGCAACTGCTTGAGGTTCGGCGGCAGGTGCTGCCGCAACAGCAGCAGCAATGGCAGGAGCACTTCGTCGTGAGTTGCGTATGGCATTCATTTTCTCCTCCATGCGACGAATGCGTTCGCTGTGATCGCGTGAGGCACTGCGAGATCTTGTGTGCACGTTGAAAGCAGCCATGCGGAAGGGATCCTAAAAAAGATAGGGATTAGAGTAAGGAAATTTTTAAAGTTATTCAATTTTTCTTACTTCATAGAGTTCATCAAAGCGTTTGGGTAATCTTGGTTCATTGTCACGACAGCGAAGAGCTAGATTACGTTGCAGACGTTGTGCTGCATCTACATCGCCATCAGCCGGAACAGGAGCGGGAGGGATTGCCGCTGGTGGAGCTGGATTTAGTGGCCGCGGGAGTGTGGGCGCATGCAAATCAATTAGGCGTCCAGAACGGGGCTGATAGTTGATATTATTGTTGTTATTATTATTCACATTGTTGTTATGCATAAATTGTTGGGCCTGTTGCATATTCTGATTTAGAATGACTCGTCTATTGGCCAAATACTGTTCCCCGGGAGCCAGATTGCCACCAGCACGGGCACCACCAGGTGCTGCTGCTGCTCCGCCTAAGCGTAGAGGAGCCAAGCCACCAATTTGGCCATCAGCTGCTCTCCTATCTGGAATTCGCAGTTGATTTTGCAGAGGATGATTTTGATTTGGTGGCGGTCCACGGCCACCAGCCATGGGCACACGATGATGCTTCATCATTTGAAAGTCCTGAGGCATTGTGGGGGATGGTCCCACCACTACTAGAAAGTTATTGACCTTGCAACCAGGATTACACCACATGTGGACGGCACCAAATTTCTTGTTTCGCACAGCCAGGGCTTTCCATGACCAAACATCTCGGCTCATGTCGAGTAGCCAAGCATCTGTGTACACCCGATTGGCTCCTCCGCAACCGCCAACCACTATCAGATGATTCTTGTCCAGTTCAATCTGGATTTGGCCATATCTGGGACTTGGACGGGTATTGCCAACAAAAAGCGGTTGATACCATCTCTGCTCGTTGAGATCCAATACCCAAGTGTCATTGGAATTAACATTCACATCGTCCTTAATCTGATAGCCACCAAACACAACCATACGATCTCCGTGGACGGTGGCCGAATGACCAGCCATGGGTGGTGGGCACGACAAAGAGCTTCGTAGAAGCCAACGATTCTTGCCCAAATCGTAAAAGTGCAACTCATCAAATAGACACCATGGCTGATAGGGTGGATGCAGCGAGGGATAACGCCAGCCGCCAAACAAAACCAACTGATCCCGCCATGCAACCATTGAGGCGCTGCCCTTGGGCGATGGGTAGGTCCCGGTGGCCACTGGTCTCGCCCAGCGCATATGCGTCAAGTCAAAACGCCACAGATCATTGAAGGTAGTGTCCGATGATGAGCCGCCTCCAAAGACATACATTGAGTTGCCCTGACGCACTGCCGAATGGGCAAATCTGCCTGCTATAATGGATCCTCCTGTTGCCGAGCCAGACGACGACGGTTGTTGGTTGAAGATCTCCCAACGCAGACGAAAGTCAGACAGACCCTTCTCCAGGTTCAACTTCGCACGACGCACAAGATCTAGAGAAGATTTTACACATCATATAGATATAGAATAAAGGTCTTTTGCGTTTCGTACTTACTCTTGACTATAGCCTGCCATCGTTTGCACACCAAGCTGCAGTGCTCCAGATCCCCGTAAGGTGGCAAATAGGTAAATATGAACTCTAAAATTTCATCGGGCAAGTAGTTTAGGTTCACATTTGACTCGCTTGTCGACGAAGAGAGTAAGGATGTTGAGGAGGAGGAGCCAGAGGCCACATTGTAGTAGTTCACATTGCAGGCCATATCGCGGTCCAGGTCCTTTAACTCCGCTGCCTTTCCTTTGTTTTCTTTTCTCAATCTCTTAATAAAGTAAAAAGTAAACAGTGTGGCCAGTTGCAAAAATAAATTATAAACGCCTGGTCTCACTGGCTGAGGCTTCATCAACCGCTTATCGGACTTATCGTCTATCGCTATCGATAAGCCGCCACCCGCACATGGAATTTTATTTGTAGTGTTTACATTTTGTTGCTTATTGCGGTCTTTTGTTTACATCTGGTATAAAGCATGGGAGATGGTAAGAAAGTTGTGATAAATAAACGGCTGAAGGGACTGCCCCGTGAGGAGCTGGAGAAATTGTCCAAACCCGAGCTCATCGATCAAATAGTTCGACTGGAGGCCTACAACTTTCAACTAAAAAGCCTTTTGCAAAAGAAGTTGAATGAAAAGAGTACGGGAGATCCAAGCTCTCGAAAAATGTGGGAGCAGGAAATCGCCAGCATAGAGGCATCGACTGCTAAGGATACGTCGTCTATTAATAATTCGCCCTCAGGATCAAAGTCAAATAAGAGGCAGCGGAGTTTCGATTGGGCTTCGTAAGTGCAAAACAAAGTAAAACTTTAGAATGAATTTATAGAAAACCCCTTGCAGAGCCCATAAAAGGCATGTGCTATTGAAGGTTACCTACTTTGGATGGGATTATCAAGGCTTTGCTTGTCAAGAGGACTCCAATGATACTATAGGTGAGCTTTGGAGACTCTATAGTCCATGCCAGATTCATATATCTTAAATCCTTACAGAGTCTAATTTGTTTCGTGCCTTGACACGTACTTGTCTCATTGAATCGAGGGCCAACTCGAACTATCATCGTTGTGGTCGCACTGACAAGGAGGTTAGTGCATTCTGTCAAGTAATCTCCATTGATCTGCGCAGCAAATATCCAGCCGAGAGTCAATTGGATCCAACATCATTGGCCACTGAAATCGATTACTGTGGACTGCTAAATCGAGTGCTACCTAAGAACATACAGTGCGTTGCCTGGATGCCATTACGTAGTCCCGTCTATAGTGCTCGTTTTGATTGTATAGCGAGAAGCTATCGCTATTATTTTCCAAAAGGCGATTTGGATATCGAGGCCATGCAAGAAGCTTGTCAATTGCTGGTGAATCATGCTGATTTTCGGAATTTCTGTAAAATGGATGTGCATAATGGAGTAACAAGTTTTATGAGGAATTTACAGGCTGCACGTGTGCAGCCATGTGAACAGACTCGGAATGAAAAAGTGTCGGGCTACGCCATGTTTTATCTGGAGATAAAGGCGAATGCTTTTCTTTGGCATCAGATACGCTGCATTATGGCCATCTTATTGCTTGTGGGTCAGAGAAAGGAGAAGTCAAGCATTATTAGCGATTTGCTGGATGTAAATGTCAATCCCTGTAAGCCCCAGTATACACCTGCCATAGGTTTGCCACTGAATCTGTTTCATTGCGAATTTCGTGAACATACAACAAGGCGAACGACCGATGATGAAGGCGATGAGGTTATAATAGACGACAACTTCACAGAAGTTTCTCCAGCGGAAACCCATTTAACGGATTGGATTTACAATGAAGAGAATCTAACCAAACTTATTGAAAATATTCAAGGTGAATGGGCGCAGTTTAGTGTAAAGTGTACAATGATAAGAAACGTCCTCCAACAATTGGAAGATCTATTGAGTCGTACATATCAAACGGCTAAGCCTGTACAATCACAGGTGTATCTTCTTCAGGATTCGGTTAAACCTCGTCAATATCAACCATTACTGGAACGTACGCGTTGCGGTAAGTTTAACAATTTGACCCCGCAGAGCAACAATTAATAATATGATCTATTTTTTACAGAGAGCCTAGAAAACCGCATAGAACATTTTGTAAAAAAACAAAGACTAATTGTGCAGGAAACATAATATTAATAAAAGGTTTTTTTTTTCGTACATTTTACTTTAAGATCGATCAAAGAAGATTTTTATTTTCAGGTTTTTTTTTTTAGTGCTTAACTTAGTTTTACTTTAAGTAATTAAATAATTTAAAATTTGAACTCCATCTGATACGATTGGCTTCATTACGAGGATCTCTCTCCAGAAATTGTGTTCAGGTATGCTCATAGGATATTGATTCCACATGAAAAACGATGCCAATAGTCTAGTCTCTATAAATATATACATAAACAATGTATGTAACTCTAATCGTAAGTAGTCTTAGATGCCTATGCTCCCATAGACTTGGCTTTTTGTAATCTGCAATGAATTCGTCAAGGATTATTAATCTGCGAATTAATTCTGTATTCCAAATTGTACTTACTTTCTCCTTAAGATTTTTAATATTATGGTTCCCTCGCGTACATTCTTGAAGAGACCAATTGTTTCGGCATGGCTCATGCCCTGCACTGAGTTGCCATTAATCTCTGTAATCTCATCGCCTGGAAAAGATGATCATCAGTTTCGAGTTGAAGTACTGCTTGGATTTCTAAATGCTTACCCGCTTGAAGTGTGCCCAAATCGGCAGCCTGTCCCGAGGGAAAAACGGTCTTAACAAAGATACCCATATTGCCCTTGGGTGAATCGCGACCACCCACAATGCTGAAACCCAAAGATTTCATACCAGGACCTTTGTAAAATGTTATGGTCTTGGGAGTGCAACGACCACTGCCTGTAAGTGAGAGTGGAAAATTTAGATTTAGAAATCGTATAATCAAGCAGATCCATGGAAGATTTTAATTATGTGTTACCCTCGCTCATTGAGGCTCTAATGACCTCGGCCATTTCTTCATCACGTATGGTTAGCTTGGCCACTGGCAGCGATGGACGATGATGCATTAAAGAGGCGGCAGGTGGGGCTAGTGAGCAATTAGTGGAGCACCTAGTGGTTAATTCAACATCTTTGGATGATGCCGATGCCAATGCTGAGGCTGCTGATGTGGAGGAGGATGACGAATTAACATATGGATTAGGTGAATATAGTGAAACGTTCTTTGAAGTATGCTTGATATATAATGATTGATGTGGCTGTTGTTGTTGTTGTTGTTGTGATGGTGTCTGTTGTGATTGTTGTTGTTGTTGTTGGTGTTCCAGCTGCTGCTGTGGCTCTTGAGTGTTAGTGAGATCAATTGTTGTTGTTTGGGATATATTATTAATCGCTTCTCCCTCTGTTAGATTGTTAGGCGTCTGCGGTGGAGGCGGCGGCGGACTCGATGGCGTTTGCATAAATAAACTCAAACGTGACGAACTCAAACGGGAATGGGCAAATCTCAGCGAACGATAATGCGAATTGGCCAAATTGATAGAATTACGAGCATAATGCGTACGTTGGCCAAATTGCTGTGGAGCCCCACCACCAGGAGCTGGTAAGGCCGCACCCTCGGAGCAACGTTTGCGTGCCAATATTTGCCATTTCTCATCATCCGCCAGAGATGCCACCGACGTGACACAAACACTAGCCGCTCGATTCGCATAGACTGGGGTATAGGAATCGGTTTCCCCCTGATGGTGATAGTAATTGTGGTGGTTAGGCGAGGAGGAGCAACTATTGTTACTTTGGTTAAAGAGCGGTGTCGGTGTTAGGGTCAAACTGCTGCGCTGACCTGAAGAGCTGCGCGAACGACGACGCAACAGCAGCTCATGATCCGGATTACTGCGCGGCGTTGAGCTGCGACGATGTTGCATTTGCATGGCATGCAATTGCATCAACGGCATGGGAGTGGGCAATGTACTAACACTAGCCAACGAACGGGCATCACACTGATCCTCACCATCATCTACATGATCATCGTCATCCCCAGCCGCTCGTTGACGTTCTGCGTCCTCCTCCTCCCGCTGCTGATGAAGCTGAATACTCTGTAAACTGGTCAAGCTATCTGTGCTTTGGGTACGCTGAATATAAGTCAAACGCTGGCGTTGTGTACTCATGCCATCGATGCGGATTTTCGTATAGAAATCCGTAATGGTGGCTATCTCATCATGGGCTATGACCAAATCAATGGCATTGTCCACAAAACTACTCAAGAGTCTCTGGACCTCGGCGAACGATTGAATGCCCCGCAAATGTTTGCCATTCACATTGACAATCTCATCGCCCAATCGAAGACGTCCATCCCTAGAGGAAAGAAGGGGGAGATCAGTAAAATACCCTGGGACTCGGACTTGGATTATATAAGTACTTACTTTTGGGCCATGCCATAGGGTTCTAGTTCCACTATCAAATAGCGATATTGCTGCTCATTGCTGTTGGTCATCACCATTTTGGGTGATAGCACAATGCCAATGTAGTCCTCTTGACATTTACGCTCCAATTTCAATTGACGGAATCTCCGGCGTATGGTCTCCGTCTCATAGTCATAATTATAGCCGCCCAATGAGACGGGTGCACTGCAAATGCTGCTATTCCTCAAGGATGGCAGACCCATGCCGACGCCCTCGGATGAACTGAGCGAGATGAGGGAATTGCGCTTGAGAGTGCCCGAGGCAATAGATTCTGTATCTCCGCCAGAGATGCTAAGATTATTACCCAAACGGGCACTCGCAACGGCGCCACCTGCCCCACCGTCGCTGTCATAGCCGGACTCATTTGAACTAAGACAACTACTTAATCTTTGGTAAAGTGGTTCCCAGTCCTTCGACGAGATGCTATCATTGCGTGAGACATCAGCCGTTGGAGAGCGACGCTGGAGTAAGGGGGAAGAATGATTTCCGGGTCCCTGATGTTCCTGATGTTGTACAACCTGATGTGGCATATGATGATGTGGCTGCTTATGATGCACTGATCCATTGTTCTCCTCGGGTAGAACCGACAGACGTGATCGTAGAAAAGCATAAGGAAATGCTCCACGACGTGTGGAATCACCGCCTCCTGAAGATGGTACTCCTCCTGCTCCTGCTGACGTGGTGCCATTGGTGGTGGTGGGTGGTGATCCTAGACTTAAACTTCCCGTTGCACTTTCACCACTCGTACTGGCCGTTAGACAATTACTAACCTTGGCTATATCATCGCAACTGCTAGACTTAAGACTGGCCATGCGCGGCAATCTCTGATCTCGCTGTCGCTGCTCCCTTTGGAGATTGAGGCCCTCGGTGGGATCATCGCATCTAATGTAGGAACTGCTAGACAGTTGACTTGTCGAGCTACTCCTGTACAATGTTGTCACTGCCGGTGTGGCCTGTTGGGCAGCCGCTTCCGAAGCCTTGAGAAGATTATGCGAACGATGATTCAGCATGCCCGTGGACCCAATTCTATGAAAGAAATTTTTTATGGCCTTTTGAGGGCGCACAGTCGACTGTGCCTGTTGAGCCTGATGAGTGGGCGTGGACTGAGCACTCTGACTGCCCACTTCCTGTAGCTGCAACTGTTGCTGCCGCTGCTTGACCGTCTCAATGGGTCCCGATTTGCATTTCTTTAAAGTGTTGCTGCCCTGTTGGTGCTGCTGCTGCTGCTGCTGATGATGATGATGGCCTCCAGTGGGTGATGGCGAAGTCTTGGCCGTATTTGGACTGCTATTGCTGCTGCTGCTGCTCTTGTGGTGCGTTGGCGAATGGAAAAGACTACGCAAATCTGTGTGGGATCTGTGGGCGCTGGCTGTGGGTGAATCGCTACGTTTTAAAAGATCAAGTTTTCGGCTCATACGTTTGCCCCAGGTAAAGACTGTAAAATAAGAAAAAAGAGGAGAGAACAATTAGAAAAAATCCAACTCTTTCGATCCACAATTGGTTCGGGGGGATGTCATAAAAATAAAACTTGGACATTGGCATTGTCAATCAAGTTTCCCCGCACCTTTCCATTGATGTGGTCAGCTTGCCACGTGTTTGTGAGTTCGCATCGAGTTACATGTCCATGCCAGGCGAGGCCAAGTCAAGTCAGTTGTGGTTAAAAAGGGTTACCAGGAACCCTAGACCCATCCAGCAGATGTTTTTTTCTCTCTTTGCAGGGGTCACCCAAAGAAGAAAGGAATTTTCTTGTACCCCTTTAACGCATTCGATGGTCTATTATTGCCGGTCTATTAGGAACTAACTTGGCTTTTAATGTGAAACAGTTCCTACCTACACACACACACACACACACATATATATTTATGGGCCAATAAAATCACAAAAAATTAGACTTGGCAAGCAATCTCATAAAAAGCACTCAATTTGCCCCAATGAGAAACTAAGAACATCAGATTTTTTTTTTTTACTAAAGCCAAATTGCCAATACATAAAAATATTTTAATACTCAAAAACCATAAACAAGGTTTTTCAATAGAAGTTCAAGGGGACGCAGCATGGTCTTCTCTCTCAAAAAACGTTACTCGACTCTTAAGAATCCATTAGAATTTGAATTCAAGAATTGAGAAGCATTAAAGTTAAACCGATATGTAATTATATAGATATTAGTTGGAAGCATCATCTTTTTTTCTATTATACCTTTTCAATAAAAGGGTACATTGATTTTTGGTCAGAAGTGGATAATTCCCTTGGGGGGAATATCATCTTTTATTTCCTTAATGTTCTCCTTAATATTCTTTTTAAATCAACGCAAAACTCCTTGAAAAGTGCTAAGGCTATAGCTCTGAGATTTCTCGAACTCAGTTGGATCGGAAAACTATATCATAGAAATCGCATGACTACTAAGACTACTTTAGTAGTCAACGAAGTAGATAGTAATCAAATTGGAAATCTAACTAATCGAAGCAAATGATTATACTCGAATGACTATAGCTGGTGTATAAATAAAAATTAGATAGGATTTAATTTCTAGGCATTTCGGATAGAGTATACAATCTTCGATTGCGCTTCTTTTGATCCGGATCTCAGATTTTCTTTTCTGCTGACTCGTGCCAAAGTTGTTTAATAGCCAAAGCCGTATTTGAGGCCGCTAGGCAATGGGTCCCCGCGTTCAATTTCTGCTGTCCAGTTCAGACCATGTGTGGGCGAGCGCGCAGAGGTTGATGATGAGGACGACGACGACGACGACGATGACCATAAGGCGGCGGACTCAATGCAGGTTGACAGCGCAACTCTAAAACTCCACCCAAGGCCTGACAGAGTTCTCCTTTGATTAAAGTTTTCACCATTGCAATCAGAAATATATATGTATGTAGTAAGAGGAGCGGCGGCAAGGGATCGGGAAGCAGGAGCAGAGGCAGCGGCAGCAGCACCAACCGAGTGTTAAACAATAATAGCAAACGGCGGGGCATCAATTATATGACAACCTCCGCCACACTCTCTAGCACACAGAGTCTGTTGGCAATCACCTCCAGCCACATGCCACAAATTCTACACCCACTTAACTTTCAAGACGGTGTCAAATGCCCGCCAGCCCCACAGAGGAGGGCAGAACGGAATGGTATGGGGGAGAGAGACCCCGCTCCGGACCCCAGACAAGTCGGAGATGGCTTTGTTGCAATTTGCCGGCTGACATGCAAGCGAGCTTGCAGCTAAAGCATTTCTCACCCATATGATATGAGATGCAGCTGCCTTGGAATGCCAAGGCAATGGCAATTGGAGTCGGAATCGGAGTCGCAGTTGGAGTTGAAGTTGGAATTGGAGTTGAAGTTGGGGGTCGGTAATTAGTGTTGATTATATCATATTGTTTTTTTTGTAGGTAAGAAACAATACTCGAGAGAAATCATATTAGATATCGAAATGCAAATTGCTTTCATCGACAGCCCTCGAAAAAAGCAGAGAACGAAGAAAGAATGAAGCGAAGAAGAAATCAATAAACGTCAGAGGTAAATGCTATAATTTCTGATCCAATATGTATGGGATTTATTCTTCCACTCCTTCTGTTTTTCACCATCTCCTTCTGAACACGCATGGAACATTTACTGTGTGGATTATCGCTGATTACATGTTCCTCTTCGAAACGTTACGATACTATACGATTTGATTTGATTTTGTTCTTTCTTTCTTTAGTCTTGTTCTTTGCTCTGCTTTCTGTTCGATTATCGATCTCATCATCCTCCTCATCATCATCATCGTTTTGGGGGCACCGTTAACATTGATGAAGAAGAATATTGCTATATGATTTATTTTTGTATTTATTTCAGCTCATATTTCAATTCGCAAACTGTAAATGTAGCTGGGGGTAGGTAGGAAAATTGACTGGCCAACTAATGCTCAGATTTTTCACACTTGGTCGATCGAGCTGCGGCTTCACCAAAACGAAAATGAAACCCTAGTTGCTGTTGCTGTTGCTGCCGTCGATGTTCCATCTCCCCGTCATCAGCAACATGAATGACAACCAGCAACAACTACAACAATGACAATGCACAGTGGCTCGTTTTACAAAAATCACTGGTTAAAACTAAACCAAATAAAGTATTAACTTTTCTTTAGTTTCTAGATTCGATTTTATAGCGTTTTTTTATATCGAGTAATCTTAAATTTCAAATTATTTCAATCTGTTGGTAAGGTATACGAAAAGTACGCAGACCTCTTGTAAAAATTATAACTCTTCGAAACAAATTTTTCAAAATGTTCCACTGTGCAACGACGGTGGGCATTGATGCGAAATCGGGTCAATACGGTATTTTGGAGTGTGCTTTGTGTAAATACACACATAAGTATATATATATATATGTATGTATGTATGTATATATACTCATTCCTCAACCCAACTGTCATCATATCGATGACAATTGCCTGCGGTTGTCACAACAGTCGGAGAGGAAGTGATTTCTCCATCGACCCCATGTAGAACTCAATTTTAAATTGCTTTTATTGCTTATATTTAGCTACAAGTATAATTTATGGAAATACTTTATCCCATAAATTCCCATCTTGCGGGCACGACACGTGGCCAAAATATTTTTAAAAATCAATTTAAAAGGTCTTTATTTAGAGAGTACTTACCATTTCGTGTGGTTGTAGATAAAGTGGATGACGAGGAGGAAGTGGAGTTGGAGGACTTGGAGGTGTCTTCCTTGCTGTTCATTTCGGTTGGGGTGACCTTTTGTTGTTCATCATCCAGGACCACAACGGGTATGGCTGTGACCAAAGTGTAGTCAGGCAAATGACCTTCATGAGCAAATTATAGAAAAGAAAGAGAAGAAAGGTAGAAACAAAATCAATGGCAAAGGCAATGGGTAAGTTGGATGCGAGCATTCGCCTCATCGATTCATGGGGATGCCCTCGAACAGATAACCCAAAAGTATCTCAAAGATGCAATATATTGCCTTATCTATATTTGTGGAAAAAGACTTCCTACACTCAAAGTTATAAATATCAGCGATTGGGGAAGTTATACAACAGTTTATTAAATTATATTCAATTAAAATGATTGTTCTTAAGCTTTTCGGATTCATTTCACTTTTAAATTTGGCCAGAGCAATGATTATATTACCGAATGAAGTAGTAAATCATTTGAGTAACTCATTGGAGCACTTTAATGCTTGGACAGAGGAACTTTCTGGGATACTTAACACTGCTCAACAAAAACAATTGGCTTGGAATGTGCGCTGGCCTCAGAGTATGGACGAAATCAAGGATATACAACTAAAACTGACTCCAACAAATCAATTCAAGTCACTCCTGTGGCAGAGTTTCTATTGGCAGTTGCGACGTTCATCTGGCATTCCGAAAAGCGTTCTCTATCAGCATTTTGTGCTAAATCTTGTAAAATTAAAACGTGCCGAGCAGCAGCCGCCGGAAATGTGGAACATTCAATTGGAAAATATGCTCTTAAGTTTTCCTCAATCACTGCAAACTCTACTCAAAAGTCATTGGTTGTGCCTGCAACATCAACGAGATTATCTGTATGCTGAGGCCGCATATCAATTCCAATTGGGTGCCAATAGCAATTGCAGCATGTGGCACATAGATACGCAAAGGCAGATCAATGATCATCATTGGTTGCGCCTCAGAAATGTGTGTGAAACGAATTATGTTTGGTTTATCAATCTCGAGAATATGATGCAAACGGACAACATTCTGTTGTTTCATTCTCCAAGCCGGCTGGCCAAGAGATTGTGCTTGAATCAAGATTTAGGCTACTATTTTACAAAGGAAATATCAAAGGATTGCCACTGGGAGTTCAGAGATTGCAGCTATTTGCCACAATTGCTGCGGGGTTTATAAGAATAACTATTTAAGAAGCTAACAAAAAGTTTTACAACTATTAAAACTCACTTTCTGTGTACTAGATTTTACTTATGTTTGATCTAAAATTACTTAAGTCTGTGAAGGCAACTAAAATGCCGAATTAAAAAAACTAGAACTTAAACTTATCATGCGATTAAACTTGAAATTTTGCTTTAACTCTACCTTTAGCTTGTGAGCTATTAAGATTCGTCCTAAGATACTTTTAAACACAAAAATCTACCAACTATAAAACGAAAAAGATACTTTTCATTTCTCTTTGTGTTGTAGATAGCTAACCCAATCATATAAATGGAGATTTATATGGAATATGCCTTTTGTACAATTTTTGTTCGATTTGCCTGATTCCAAAGAACAAAAAACTCAAAAAGGAAATTTCCGTGCAATATCTTAGAGACAACTTTGAATAAAAACAGACAGACAAACACTAAGTTATTTCATTCTACCCTCTGTAAGGGTATAAAAAGGAGTCTGTGTTACTTACCACTTGTTTTCTGTGTCAGTTTTGCATCAGCACCCTCAAATTTAGATTTTTCATAGAGACAACTACTGGAATTGGCCTGTAGACGTTTGGCATATTGATGATATTGCGGCATGGGTACATAGATGGTTGGCTGCTGATGTTGCTGGCGATGTAAATTGGTGGCCTCTTGTAGCGACATTACCGATATGGCCGATGGTGTTTGCCTACCACTTAACAGGCATGTGGGCGTGGCTGTGCGTAACGGTTGCTGCTGCTGCTGCTGTTGTAAGTTGTTGGTGTTGCCGCCGCCAGATGTTGCTGCTGCTGCTGCTGCTGTTGTTGTTGTTTCAGCACCACCATTATTATTGCTGCTGCTGCTGGCCAATGTGGTGCAACTGAGAATCATGACGACAGAATTGTCATGCAAATCAGGCAAAGACGATGAGATCAACGATGTGTTGTTTGTTGATAAACTTTTGTTGAATTTGTTGCCGCATACTGTTGCTGCTGCTTTTTTCTTTGATTTCTCTTGACTGAAACGCTGATGCGTTTGCTTCTCCTCTTGCTTCGATTGTGGTTGTTGCTGTTGGGCGGTTATATATTTGTCCTTGTGTGTTTTAAAGAGACGCATACTATATTAGTGCTGCAATTAAAAATTGAAGAAACGATGGAAAACGAGTTAAAATGGTGTAGCTTTTAAATGAAAAAGATACATTTTAATAGAGCAAAATATTTGCTTACTTTTGCTTAGGCCTAAAAACCTAATTTCCCAGCAATTTTGTTCGATATTCCCTGCTTCTTTTTTTTTTCGTTCAACGGAGCGTATAATTAACATAAATTGCTTCGCTCACAGGCGCGTCAAATTTTCAACAGGAATTGGCTAAAGTTTTTTGGTGTAAAATTGTTTTTTTTTTCTCTCTTTGCTTTGGGCACAGACAGTCAAACAGACAGTCAAACAGACAGACAGATAAGATAGAAACGAGCAACTCTCGATTGTGCAACAAAATAGTTTTGCGAAAATGAAAAATGTTGCCTGAGCGGTAATAATTTTACTAAATATTTGGGAAATACTACAAATTGTTGCACGGATCTTTGAGTAATTTATATAGTGCATAAGTAGTAAACAGATAGAAAAATTGATTTATTGAATTTAGTGGGTTTTCATATGCTATATTTTTTCTTTTCAAAGACCTTTTTATCATAGTTTTGCTGGACTACTTAACCCATTTTGGACCAAGCTGATTTTAAGTTGCAAAATGACTTTTTTAAAAAATAAAACATTCTGCCTGTTTTAGTTTGGAATAAAATTGGTTAAAAAAATGGATTTGAAGGTTCATTCAATGTAATTTTTGTGGAACTAACTATATAGTTCCCTTTGATTGAAATATAGTCAAATAAAATACAGAATCTTCGACAACATACAAAACTTGCTGTTCGAAAAGTCGAACAGTGGTCCAAAATGGGTTAAGCAATTAATAGATGTCTCTTAATATTTCTATTTTAGTTAGGCTCCTTGAAATGAAATGACATTTTTTTTCTTCTTTTTATTGTTGGTATTAAGAAAACATTTAAATTTCTAGATTTTGGATTTTAAAATAAGCATGAAAAGGCATAAAGAAGTTCCATATTTATATTTATTGAACTTTATGCACTTTCAGGTTCAGATTTTTGAATCTTTTTGATAAATCTTTTGAGGAAAGCTACTCAATTGTGATATAACTATTTCAAAACCCTTTTTTTGTTGTAATAACCAATCACCCACTGGCTTCTTAGGGAGTTTTAAGTTTTACTTTAACTATAATAGTAGATTCTAACAAAACTATAATCTTAAGTGGACTTTTTAGACACGACAAATGCAATTTGACCCTTAATGAGATAGAAGAAAACCTCAAAGGGCAGTTAAATTTGTTCATACCATTTACTTGAATAGTCAAAGAACTTGTCGTAAATTTCCCTCGTATGCAACTGACTTCTAATTAATAGTGTAAAAATTTTAATGGCATTGGCAGGATCGTAGTAGCCAGCTACCTAACTGCCTAGCTAGTTAGTAGCTACTAGCTAATAGTAGAGAGTGAGTATTAGTAGTAAATGCAATGGCCATTGGTTTGTTTATGGGGCTAAAAACCAGTTTCAAGGACGCGCGCAGTCAGTTGGCGCAATTCCAAGAACTTAAACCTTTTGGCTCATTATCACTGTAACAACGGCCAAGACGACGACGATGACGACGATGACGACGACGAGGATGAAGTTGACTTTACAAAACGTGACTCGAACTTGGGGATCTGACTATGATTGTTAAACTATTTCCCTTGGCCCTGTCTCTCTAGTCTTGGCTTGCACATATTTCTCTACACTTAATTTTATTTTAATTTGCCTTCACTCTCTAGATGCCTTTTCTTTTTTTTTATATTTTGCTTGATTATTAATAATAACAGCAGCAGCAGCAGCAGCAGCTTTGAGCTGTTGAATCTCTTATAGGAGAGTGTTCTTTTGCGAAAGGGGGCATAGTTGTCTGAAATTCCTGGCACACAGCTGTGCAGCTTGCAGCTTGTGTTGCATGTGGCAAGTTTCTGGTCAGTTTGTTACACATTTTTACACATTACACTCTCAAGCAAAGAGAGAAGTGTTCATTTGTCTCTCTAAATGATTTGACACTTTCAGAAATCTTCTATTAAAGAAAGTCTATCACAAGTTGAACATTCACTTTACCACATGACTTTTTCCTATGATTTTTTTGATGGGTTTTGTGGGGGTTTCCTAAGGCAAAGGGTATAGAAACTGCGGCGCTTTGTTATTAGTTTCTCCAGGAATTTCGTTGTTCCATTCTATTCGCCGACCGTAAATATGGGCGAGTGTGTGTATTTTGTTGCTGTTGTTGTTGTCGGCTACTACGTACTGGCAAGTCCGCATTCTTTTAAAGGTTGTTGGAGCCAACAGAGCCGCAGACCGAGTCAGAGTCAGAGAGTCAGACCTGTTTGTACCACAAAACATAACCCAAAATCGACCACACAAAAAAAAAAAAAATAAAAGACCCACAAAAACCATTTGGCCGTTCGGTTCGGTAGGTTGCTCGATCTCGCTATGCGTCGGCGGCAACATGGCTTTGGCTTTCAGTTTTCATTTTCGTTTTAGGCCCCACAACAGCAGCAGCTGCCTCTGTAAATTCTCTGGAGAATCGAGAATATGAAAATCAATAAGCCAAATGACCTTGATGGGTTTTTTTTTCGTTAAGGATGATCACCTGTTTCGGGATTGTGAGCTTATCAATTTGTGTTGTGGAATGCCAACAATTTGTATATATTGCTAGACTATAAATAGTTTTTTGTAGCTAATCAAAAATGCAGGCGTGTTAGCCTGCAAGTATTTTGCATAATTGTTGTTGTTGTGGTTTGGGGCTGTTGTTGCTGATGGCAATTACCTTTGGCATGCGCGCACAGACATTGGTCTAAATGTCAAGGTAAATTATGATGCATTCAGCTATTACGACTAATAGTCGAAAATGCATGCACGTGTGCAACTATTTTTAGTTGTTGCTGTTGTTGCTTTTGCCGCCAAATGACAGATCACAGAAAAGAAAACCTGTATCTGAATTTGTTGCAAGTTGCATGTTGTTATGGTTGTTGTTGCCATGTTGTCGATGCAGATGCATGTTGCGCCCTTTTCTACGCTAATTAAGCGTAGAGAGAGAGAGCGAAAACTTGGACCATGATTGCATCTAGCTATGGGTTCCGTCTGCAACAACATCGTCAGCAACATTTAATCATCACATTGCTGCAGAAATAGTATCATTAGCGTTTTTACGATTACGCGCTTTATCAAAATAGAAAGAGCAACAGAAGCAGCAACAACAACCGAGCCAGGCCGAGCCTTGCAACGAAAAATGAAGAGGCTGGCAAAAATGATAATCTTTGCTATCAGTTCTTCTGTTGCTACTGCCGCTTGGTTCCTGTTGCAACCGCTTTTATTTTACTCCGTTGTTGTCGTTGCACGTACATGCAATTTTTTTAATTGCCTTGCAACAATTTTGAAATTGGTGCACACAAGACGGTAGCAATTTGTTAGTAGATACACCCACACCCACTCAGAAAAACTCCAAGTAATGTTTTTTTTTGTGGTTCAATGTTGCATAAAGTATTTAAATACCAGTTCCGTAAGCCAACTGTTATTTGGTAAGTTTATACTTTCACTGCTGCTGCTGTTGGCGCCAATGACAGACTAGCAACATATGTTGAAACTTCTTCCAATTGACATTCAAAGGATGGCTTTGGCTACATCCTGCGGGGCGGCGGCAAGTAACTCAATACGCAACAGCAACAGGTGATGCAACGACAACTACAATGACGATGATGATGATGCCTCACTTTGGAATGGTAGTTAAAGTCCAGGAGAGAGAGACGGAGAGAGAGAGAGAGTCAGGTGTTGCCTGCAACTGCTGTGAGACAAAACACTGAGATTGTTTGTTGGCAATTATGCCATGAACTTGTTCTGAATGCTCAGACTCTGAAATGACAATTTCGTTGACGTTGCAACGTTGTTGTTGTTGTTGCTGTTGTTGCTGTTGTTGTTTTGCGTTGCAGAGTTATTTACTGCACTCTTGAGTTTAGGTTATTCAACTCACTCTCTCACTAGTTTGTCATTAGCCACTCGGAGCAATCGGCAATCACTGTGTGATTGTAGTTAGAACGTTAATTATACACACACGCAGAAACTCTTTTGATGGGGTCGATCTCTGATCGCTGATCGCTAATTCATGGTATCTCTCCCTCTTTATTACACTAATTTAAAAAGTATTCAAGTTGAAAAAATATATATTGCAACAGAGTCTCCACTCGCATTGACACTTCAATGATTTTGTATGTCAGACTCCGATCATTAGGCCAACAGAGATTGTTACTATCGAATGGCACATTAGCTGACAAATTCCATTGACACTAAAATAATAAAAGTAAACACAATGCAGACACATTGTTAAATTTCAAAACAAAAGAAGCGAAAAAACTTGACACTTTTCACTTTTTTTTTGTGTTGTATTGACTGTCTGTCTGTCTGTCTGTTTTATGTTGCTTCTGATGATGACTCTTGGCCAGTGCCGGATTAACAGCTGTGGAGTATTTTAACTGCCCCTTTTTGTAGCATCTCATCATATATAACGTATACGCAAGGTGTGACGAAATTTCCAAATTTGTTAAAGATTGTTGCATCGTCTGAATCAGACGATTTTGTAGGCTGCTAAAATGATGTTTTCCAGGCTAGAGCTAGTTAAGAATTATATCTTTATGATGCGAACTAGTTTTAAAGATCTCAAAATTTGAGTTTTTTGGTCGACCCTAATTACACAGGCCGACATTTTCAAGGCCATGAAAAAGTGTTCTAAGTTCAATAGGTTTTTTTATAGTAATTTTAGGGTGCTAATCACGGCCCTGTACCTAGTTTTTGCCCATCACGTCAGGATTTCGAAAAAAAAGGGTTGGAATTATTCAAAATGGCCTAATTTTCAATATTTTCTAGTATAATATAAACAAGTTATTATACACAAAACGTTATTATTTTAAGCTATTAATATATTAGATATGATTTAAACGCAATTTACATAAAATCGAAGAGGCGTTTCTTTGTTATCATGCATATTATCATACACTTTGGAAATGGTTCCAAAATGAGTAAAATTCGAACCAAAAAGTATGCTATAGGGATTCGAAGCATTTGCAACTTGTTAATTTTAAAAAATTATTGTAATTTTATGAATCTAACAAATTGTTTATAAGTAATGTTGGCAAACAACAGCTATTTTTCTTAAACAAGAAATTCTACAATTCGTTAAAAATGTAGAAAAACAATTTTTGACTTTATATAGTATACTTTTGGGTGCCTATTTTCCAACCCTTGATCCCATAATTTCACAAAATCTGGACGTGATGAACAAAAACTGAGTATGCAGTCCGAATTAGTTAAAAACACCTCTCAGTTTAACGTCACCAAAAATCATGGCCTGTGTTATTGATTAAAAAATATTTATTGTTTTTACTCTACAAAAATGTTGTCTTTGATGAACAACCTTTCAGAATTCTTGCTACATATGTGCATATAATTCGACTCTATAGGGCGCCCTTTTTTTTACCTTTGGGTAAATCCGTTACTGTTCTTGGCCAAGTTATTGCTGCTGTTTGTTGTGCAAGGCAGAATCTTTGGCAATTGCTTTGGACATTATTTTGTTTTGATGGATCATTATTGATTTCACTAACGGCCAACAACAACAACACGCATCGTTGTTTTTGTTTTTGTTTTTTTTATATATGGAACATATGCGTCATTCTTGCCTTCATTGCTCGTTTGTTTGCCACTCGAGGCGAAAGCAATTTCCTTGGAAAATTGCAGTCTTACGCGAGTGATAGAGAGAGAGATGCTTCTTTTTTGCCCCGAAGAAGCGCTTCATCAATTTTTATCGATGAAGACCCATTTGGTTGATAACTCCATTTGTGGCAAATGTTGCGCACGCGCGTTTTTCAGTTCTTCTTCTCGGGTTGTTGTTGCTGTTGGTTGCTGTTAGTAAATTTCGCGCGAAAAACTTCAAAGTTAGTTGTTGGTAGTAACTGGTAGCCTGGCCTGGCCTGGCTTCTCTGCTTTGGCCTCTCCTGCTGGCCAAGCACCTTTCAGGTGGACAAAAAGAAAGAAAAAGGTAAACGCACGTGTTGCAATGCACGCTATGAGGATGTTGCTGCCGTAACAGTTGCTGTTGACTGTTGCTCGTGGTCGTACTGTCACTGGCCGTTTAGGCCAAACTTGGTAAATTGTTTTGTTGGCTGGCCTTTCTTTTCAGTTGCCAGTTGCCGCTCTTATATGGCCGCTGTGTGTGTGTGTGTGTGTGAGTGTGTGAGAGTTGCATACTAATGCCTTTTCGATGGCTTTTAATGCTTGCTTAATTTTTTGTTGTCTATACATTTTTCCCTTTCAGCAATTTCTTTAATCATCGCATTGATTTGGCACAATTTACATATAAATACGAAGGCTTGACCATCGGAAAGAACTTCCTGCTTTCTGGACAATATGTGATGGCAGCTGTTTCCCTGGGTCAAAGCCAAATGCACAAACAGTCCACACTCAGAGAGGTCCAGAGAATACATTTTTTCCTCGGTTGTTGCTGCTGCTGCTCATGATGTTATGTTTTCTTCTCTTCTTCTTGCCATTTAGAGGCATGCAGCAAGCTTTGGTTGTGATGAGATGAGGATGAGTCCATTGGCCTCAAACTGTTTTCTTGCACCATTTTTTTTTTCTTTTTCGTTCCAGCATTACATCTTCTTCTTTATTTTCTTTCTTCTTTAGGGGTATTAAAATTACTTGGCATGTAATTAGTTTGGCTCTTTTTTTGTTGTTGTTGGTCTTTCTTCTGCTGGTCTGTGTGTGGGCGCCCCAAATTGTTCTTCTGTCTGGCCTGTCAATGTTAACTGAGAATGATTCAGTGGGAGAGAAGCCGTCCAAAAGGACAGAAAAGAGAAAGAAAGAAACAAAAAGAGCTCCCCAATGTTTTGCTTTAATCAAAGTGAAAGAGTTCTACTGGAATTTATATATCAATTTGCTATGTGATTTGCTTAGATTAGAACATTTGTTCTTGTTTTTGTTGCTGCTGCTATTGCTGTTCGTTTACTTGTTTTCATTTGAACCAGTTGAGTTGAAAATTATTGTGATTATGGCCAACTTGTTGTAGTTGTAGTTGTTGTTGTTGTTGGCCGTTGTGGCTGTCCGTTGTGAAGTTGCTAGGTTTATTGTTGTAGCTGTTGTTGCTTTCGAAGTGTGCACCTGTTGCTTATATGACTCAGAATTTTTTCTCCTATGTATCCAAGAGATATGCAGATACATATGTTAGCAGTGCTTTATTGCTGCTCATTGTTAAAACCAAAGAGAAAATCTCACAATCGTCTACACAGAGAACAACAAATTATTGCACAGAATTGACTTTAATTTAACTGATTTTGCAATAGACCAATATAGAGCCATTTGAAACTTCTAGATGGTGTGACAATAATAATAATTAAGTATAAAGAATGGGTGATATTTGTAGGTATATATATGAGGCTTCCAAATATCAGAATTTAGACAACGACCTTAGCTTAAGACCCTTTGAAGTTTGAAAAAAACAAAGAACTTTAAAAGGAGTATAAAAAATTCACAAGGGGTCACCAATAAAATGCATTATTCAACTCTTTTGATTACTTTCAGTACAAAAAAATTACAAAAATAATTTGTCAAGAATAACTTATCACAAAACTTTTTATACTCAGTATTACATATATTTAATGTTTTAGGCTGTTTCATTGGTTTCAGTCAACATTCTTTAGCAGGGCCGGCGGCACGCGCTTAGCCCGAGTGGGTAGTGAAAACAAATTATGCCGTAAAATTTGAAGAAAAAAATCTCATTTATAAGCTCAGGATCTTTGAAGTCCCGCCTATAAAAGGGTTCTTTTTTTTGACATCGTTTGATTGACCTATAGCAAAACTCTCCAGAGAATTAAAAAATCTAGCTAAATCAGTATCGAATCGTTTTTTCAATGAAGAATACACTTGGTCGAAAATTGGTTCGAAGATTTTCTTGTAAAAATCTTCAGGAGATTCGAAAACCGTTGAAATTAGAATTTTGAAAACGCTCTGGCAATTTTCGTTTCCTTGGTAAATCAGCTTCCTCAATTTCAAAATTCTTAGCGATTTCATTACAATTTTGCCAAATCTTCGTAAATTGGGAATCACGAGTACTGTTCATAATTTCCCCAACAATTTCTATCTTTTTATGTGAATCGACGACACAAAGCTCAGAGTGCTGTAGATCTTTGTTCAGAATTTCGATACGATCGAAAATTTCGATCGTTGTTACTAAAAGGAACAAAAATTTGAATGACCCCATGGAATGGAGAACTTCAATAAACATACTACCATAAAATTCGTGATTTACAGAGAATTTCCGAGTGGGTAATTACCTACTCGGCAATTTTTGTGACTTTCAACATGAGCTTAAAAAAACTCCAAATAATTTGTAAGTCATAATAAGTATAAGTCAAAAAAGGGTAAACAAATTTTTTTCTTGCCAATATGTCATTTATGATAATCAAGAAGACCTGTTAAAAGGACAAAGGGATTCCATTTGATTTTATTATCACTCTTTGTTTAACGGTTTAAAATCGATTTTATTTATTGACAGTTATTTAAAATTATTTGTTACTTGTTTGTTTAAATAATCGTTTATCATCATTACATAATGTAATGTAAACTAGAATAACGAAATTTCAAAAATATAAATACCAAAAATATTCAGTTTGTTATTCAGACGCCTGAAATTCCACACTAATCGAATCTTTTTTAAATTATGTTTCAGTTCCTTAAGTTTTTCTCAGTGTACTACTGTAGTCGTTTTTAGACAGGAAATTTACAACTTATTTGTTTAAATCGTTGGCATGTTAATGTTAATTATTAGATGTAAAATCCATGCAGCTGCATTTTCAATTCTTCTCTTGTTTTTTTTTTTTACTCATCTAATTTTCGAGGCGTGACTAAATACTATTTGATGTCGAGTGAGTCTTTTATAGATATATAATTTTAGACGTGTGCTACTGATTGACGCCTTTTGCAAAGAGTGGGTGTGGCATCTTCATTATGTAAAAGGTTAGCTAGACCAAAAAACGAACGTTATGTTGGCCATTTCACTCAAGTTGAAGTTCAGTTCTTTTACCTGACAGACAGACAGCCAGACAATCGATCAAAGTTGTTGTTGTTGTTGTTGTTGGTGGTGGTGCTGCTGCTGCTGCTGCTGTGGGCCAACAACATAAAGAAGCGCATAAAACATAATAACATTTGTGCAAAAGTGTTAAGGCAACAAAACACAGTCGAGACAGTAGCAAACAGCCCGTTGGCTGGCTCTCTGGCTGGTTAGAAAGAAAAAAAAAAAACATATTCGTATGTAGTAGCAAACATCTAAAACAGCCTCCAAGATAATGGTGAAGAAGATACAGACAGAGAGACTGAGAGATTGAGAGGGGGTGGCTGGCAACGGGCAACTGGCAACGTTTTGTTTTAATTTACTCGACGCCGACATCAACAATGTTGCTGCCGTTGCCGTTGCTGTTGCTGTTGCTGTTGCTGTTGCTGGCTACCTGATGCCTGTTGGGTTTCCTGTTTAGATAGTTTTTTGTGATTTTATGCAGTGCAGCAGCAGCAGCAGCAGCAGCAGCAGCAGCAGCAGCAGCAGCAGCAGCAGGAGCAGCGACACACAGCTTCTATGCTCATCTGCAACAAAGATCTGTGATGGCAAAAGCTAACCACTTTGATGTACTCCTTTGAAATGTTGTTGATGAGTGCGCAAGATGTTTAAAGATTGTGTATACGGGGCGGAAAAAAAAACACAAAGTCGTGCTCGGGGAGGAGGAGGGGGAGGGAGACTTGACTTATATAATAAATTTTAATATACGCCCATCTCCCTCCCCCCCACAACTTGGCAAAGATGAAGAGTTTGTTGTTGTTGTTGTTGTTATTGTGGCTACTGTTGGGTAGCTTACTGGATTGTGTGTGTGGCTTAGCGACTAAAAGGTATTCATTAAAATTGCCAAAGGCAATTGCATAAATTATTTTAGAGAGACACACAGAGACAAAGAGAGAGAGAGGGAAAGATAGAGAGATATATAGAGAGACTCAAAGAAAAGAGGCAATTTTTAGCAATTTAGAATTGAGCCTGGCTTAACAATTACAAGTATCAATTAACCATACACACACACACTCACACACACACACTCGCACACACACATGTGAAGGTCAGCATATGTATAAAGAATGAAGTTAGTCTGGTCCCCTTCGATGGTGGTGATGATAACGCCCAAAAGGCCAAGTCACGATTGCCAATGGCAATTATAGAGCATAAAACATCCGATAATCATAATAATTAAGCATGACTTGTCAGAATGTAGACACTGTCTCCTGTTGCTCGGGATGGAGCTCAGGTAAATGCGCCGCGTTGACAAGAGACAGAGGGAAACAGGCTAAAAAGAAGTAGCCGACGATTAAAGAGAGCTTAGACGATAGACGATTGGCATATAGACAAAACCCATAGACATGGACATAACACTTGATCGTAAATACTGTGAGTGTGTGTGTGTGTGTGTGTGTGTAAACGTGAGACTGCATCAATGTCGATGCCCATTTGAAAAGGTAATAGCCAAGAGAAAGCCTTTTGATAAGACACCGCATGCCTATGCACTTTTTTCATCTAATAGATTTTGTTTTAAACTGCATCTGAATCATGATTTTAAATGAATTTTCAACGTTTTTCAAATTCATTCATTCTATTTAGTCAACTGAGGGAGTCATGTGCGATGGGGTAGAAAATTCGATACGACTAGAAAATGCCTGTGACTGAGTTTTTCCTTACCCACAAGGTTATACTTTCTTAAAGTTCTCCATAAGTTTGCAGGTATTATTTCAGTTAGGGATTCATCAAGGACGAGAACTACAAAAAGTGTATAAACTAACACTCGAAGAGTTATACTTATATTTTATATGTTCCAATAGTATAAAGTTTTTAAAACTTGAATTTCCACAGAATACCACATAGAATTGAAATCTAATTGAAATTTAAAGCCAACTGGGACTATTTACTTTAATTTGTGATAACATTGAACAAAAATCAAAGATTTGGATATCTTAAATGTTTCAATATTAAGGGGGGTTTCTACCTTGTGTTATAAAAAATTACGATTTTTTTTATTGCCTTTTTGGATAGGTAAATGTTTCAAGAATACTGTGTAAAAATTTCAAGTTGAAATCTATAAAATTACGAAAGTTGTCGGCCGTTAAGTTGAGTGGTGTCAAGCGCTCTGTGCCGGAGCAAATTTTCAAACGTATTTTTCTCAAAACTACATTTTTGGATCTCATGGAAGTCCTACAGGGCGCAAAAATTAACCAATCTCTATGAAATTTTTTACACATCTTCTTTAGGATATTGTTCAGCGCTGGTAGTAGAATTGGCCAAAAATATTGGAAATTGTTAATTTAAAAAATTAATTAGTAACGAAAAATAGGCAAAAACTAAATTTTTTTCTAAAAAAGCTCATAACTTTTTCATTTTTTATCCTTTTTTCCCAATTCTACTACTAGCGATGCGGAAAAATGTCTAGATTAAGAAAAAATTTTCATTTTCGGGTTCAGACTTCATTTGCGAACGGTAGGACTTCCATAAGGACAAAATGGGGATGCCATTGGAAAATTTCTCACCCCTCCCCATTTTCACGGATCGCCGAAAAAAAATTTAATACATAGAATAAAGTTTTCTCAACAACTGTGGAAAATTTCATTCCTTGATCTATTATACTTTTCTCAAAAAAAAATTCTTACTTAAAAGCGCCTTTTCGGCCCAACAAGGTAGAAACCCCCCTTAAATATTTAAACAATTTTAATATCGTAGGTAAAATTTAAAGCGATTCCTAATCAAATCCTGCACCAAACTACTGAATAAATAATTCCCAAAGTATTTTTATGATCAACTATGTTTCGAAAAAACATTGATTAGCCGCTTCTTTTTTCGAGTTTTATATGCTTTTGCTTAACCCATTCAATTACTTCATACTTCATTTAGAGCATGGAAAATGTTTTATTGTGACTGCTTCTTTACAATTGCATAAGCTGCATATGCCGCTTCATGAAATACTCTAACGGGTATAAGCAACAACTGGCAGGTAATTAAAGTCAATTTTTGTTTGGTTTCGGTTGACAAAGTTTGATTCTATTGTAATAGAATTTTCCATGTTCTTTTCTCTCTCTCTCTCTGACCATGATTTGTGCGTTTCGAAAGTGCTACCAAGCATTCCCCCAGCTGCCTCTCTATCTCTTCTATACCTTTCCATTTAATCGTATTCTGTATGAAAGTCGTTTAACTGGAAAGAAATAGAATAACAGCTAAAATCATCATAGCCATAGAAAAATAATAATGGAACATAATTCTTAGGCAAGGTTTAAAATGATCTGTTCAAAAAATAATAATAATATCAAGTCCCCAAGTTGCCAAACAAAACCTCAAACTCTGTGGAACTGTAACAAAACATATTTATGAATTTCTAATGTTCATTATGATTATTTTTCAATGCTTTTGTTCTGTTTAGCTTGCGGTCTTTTGTGTGCCTCTCAGTCTCAATCTCGGTTTCTGTTTCTGTCTCTGAGCTATTTATGTCAAAATACTGTTAAATCTTTATGGGGGCCATTGATAAAAGTTATGTTTTGCCAGAGCAGCAACAATAAATACAATAGAAATAAAACATTTTGATTGCCGATTTAGGAGGAAAAAGGAATACATAAAGCACCCGAAAGCATAACGCCAAAGTCATAATAAAAGACAAAGTTCTAAAAATATCATTCAAAACTATTTATAAAGAGACAAAAAATCGAAGCATAAAAGAAACCATTTTAGGATAAAAAGTGTTCCGAGTGATAAATTTCATACTTTTAAACATTGAATTCCCTTAAACAAAAACCAATTTATGATAAAAACATTTTAAGATAATTTTAGGATACGAATGGAAAATTTCAGAACCATTTTAAAGTTGTAAGAAATGTTCGAACTTCAAATAAATTCAACAAACTTTTTAATAATTACAAATATAAATCTTTATAAATTTATTCCACACCTTAAAATCAGTTTCACATTTCTTTCTCAAAGAAAACCAAAGAAAAAATTGAAACATTTCATTTCTCCTCGACATTAGTTTTGCCATCTCATTTCATGGATGAATTGCTGTAACTAAAAACCAATTAATAGTTTTATTATATTTGTTTTTATGCTATTAATTTTAGTTTTTTTTTCCCCCTTAGTAGATTTTTACTCACTAGTGAGTGAGTAATTTTCACAAAAAGTATTTTCCCAGCTAACAAACTTTTCACCAATTTGGCTTTTATTTTTAGACGTCATTTGTCAAGTTTATTTTAACTTTAATAACGAATATAAAAAGGCTGAAGAAAAAACAAAAAAAACAATTTTAAGCATGCTCGACTGGCCAAGTTCGCTTTGGTGTTTTGTCTCAATGTTCATTTGACCATAAAAAACATAAAATGGCCAAGTAATGGAGAGAAAGAGAACGCGCTTGAAGCTGCTTTGGAAAGTGTCTGATGGAAAAATTTTAGAGAGTCTTTTTAATGAAACAACATGATTTACAAATGAACTAATCGTTTTTCAAAAATAAACGTTTTGCCATTTGTTAGAAATAATTATAGGCAGCTAATGAGACTTAAGTATTTTATGTTTTGGAATTTAGATATGTATTTTGCATACTTTTGCAAATTTTGTAGTCGGGACAATCGACTTTTGTCTTATATTCCCCCTTATCATAATGGGAATTATCTTTGAAAAAACTTGCGTTTCTCGGAAATAAAAAGATGTGTCTGTTTTTATCGTTTAAACGATTTTTTTTCTATGTGTGACTATCGATTAATTATCGAGAATGTATCTTCACTTGCCAAACAAAAATCTAAAAACTTTTGGTTTAATAAAACTTTTGTTAGATCTTCTGGAAAATAAGATCAAAGCGAACAGACTATGGGAAGCCGATTCTTGAAAGATTAAGGGAAGGGTAGAAAATTAAAGATGTAGGCATGTCATTTAATAGGGAAAATAGGTAGCTAAGTAAAATGCGTGGGTTGTCAGGAGCAAAATATGGAATTCAAATAAGGCACTTTAAAATATTTGAATTGTTTCTAGCTTTTGAAATTGAAATAAGGCACTTTAAAATATTTGAATTGTTTAAAGCATTTAATCAACAACCGATTCCAACTGTAGTTTAAGCTTAACCAAAGCAAAATCGATTTGCGATTTAAAAATTCGATTGAAAATTAAAAATTGCTCATATCGAATTGACTTTTCCTCGTTTTTTCGCATTAGCTTTTGGCAGTTGTCAGAACATAAATCAGCAGCTTCATTAAAAAGACTGCCAAAATCGGGAAAATAAATCTAACATATGTACATACATGCTTCTATATGTATGTATATATCGCATATGCCCTCTCTTAGAGATGCCTTGCAACCTGCTGGGGCACGGGCAGTTGCCGTGTTGCAATTGCGGGAAAACTACGTGACGACCGGCAGCAGGTATAAATAACTCAATTTAGAATGAGAAGAGCAAGAGACAGAAAAAAAAGTAAAGTGTTAACTTGAAATTTACCAATAAATCAATGGAACATTGAAGGCAGATTGTGATTAGAGCCGTGCCGATTGCTCGCTGATCTATCTCCAATAAGTCGAGGGAAAAAACGTTTTGGCCAAAAGCGGAAGACTTTTTCCACCTTAAAATTTCATTTCGAAAATAAGACAAAACAAGATTGTGATTGGGGAGGCCAGAGCCGTCATCGTCACTTGGCCCAAACGACAGGTAATCAAGTTTCGCAGATTCGTTTGTATTTTTCGGTTATGTTTTTGTTTTTGGCCAAAAGCGTTGAGTTGTTTATTATGGATATTACGATGATGATGATGATGATGCTTCAGATACACAATGTTTGGGCAGCAGCTTAAAGCGTTTTCTGATCGTTTTAATGATTCGCAAATAAATCTTTGATGATCCATCAAACAGTTTGGTTTTTATTTCTCTTTTTTGGTTTGCGTGTCTCGTGGTTTTTGGGGTTTAGCAATTAAATCGAATTTGCACTAAAGAATTAGCTTGGTTTTAAATTTTAGCTTAGTTCTTTACTTGGTCAATATGTGACTTGAAAAATGGCTTAAATCCAACCAGTTCTTAAAGTGTATGAAATTATAACGAGAACCGGTTTCCAAGCAAGCCGTTTTCATTAACTTGTATTCTTGTGCATATATGTATATATATGCATATATGAAACGCTTATATAAATTTTTTAAACCGATTTGACACAGATTCTCAATAAAAGAGAGACAGAGATGCCAGAGAGGCCCGAGAAGAAGGTGAAGGGAAACTTAAATGAAAATTCATAACTAACTGTAGTTAATTCAGTTTACCAGACATCAATCCAAAGCACTTTTGCCTTTATTTGAAGTCCACAGGTATTTAAGAAAAACAGTCAGCGACTCTGCAATACCCTTCATGGAAAAATGATTCATGTCCTTAAACTAAGGACTATCCGGATCAGTGGCTAATTTTAATCTTAACCTCTTTGGTCACATTAAGAATTAGAGAGTGAGGCATTTTATAAAATTAGGGAAAATTTAAGTGATTATATACCCTTCATGGAAAAATTATTCATGTCCTTAAACTAAGGACTATCCGGATCAGTGGCTAATTTTAATCTTAACCTCTTTGGTCACATTAAGAATTAGAGAGTGAGGCATTTTATAAAATTAGGGAAAATTTAAGTGATTATGTACCCTTCATGGAAAAATTAATCATGTCCTTAAACTAAGGACTATCCGGATCAGTGGCTAATTTTAATCTTAACCTCTTTGGTCACATTAAGAATTAGAGAGTGAGGCATTTTATAAAATTAGGGAAAACTTAAGTGATTATGTACCCTTCATGGAAAAATTATTAATGTCCTTAAACTAAGGACTATCCGGATCAGTGGCTAATTTTAATCTTAACCTCTTTGGTCACATTAAGAATTAGAGAGTGAGGCATTTTATAAAATTAGGGAAAATTTAAGTGACTATGTACCCTTCATGGAAAAATTATTAATGTCCTTAAACTAAGGACTATCCGGATCAGTGGCTAATTTTAATCTTAACCTCTTTGGTCACATTAAGAATTAGAGAGTGAGGCATTTTATAAAATTAGGGAAAACTTAAGTGATTATGTACCCTTCATGGAAAAATTATTAATGTCCTTAAACTAAGGACTATCCGGATCAGTGGCTAATTTTAATCTTAACCTCTTTGGTCACATTAAGAATTAGAGAGTGAGGCATTTTATAAAATTAGGGAAAACTTAAGTGATTATGTACCCTTCATGGAAAAATTATTAATGTCCTTAAACTAAGGACTATCCGGATCAGTGGCTAATTTTAATCTTAACCTCTTTGGTCACATTAAGAATTAGAGAGTGAGGCATTTTATAAAATTAGGGAAAACTTAAGTGATTATGTACCCTTCATGGAAAAATTATTAATGTCCTTAAACTAAGGACTATCCGGATCAGTGGCTAATTTTAATCTTAACCTCTTTGGTCACATTAAGAATTAGAGAGTGAGGCATTTTATAAAATTAGGGAAAACTTAAGTGATTATGTACCCTTCATGGAAAAATTATTAATGTCCTTAAACTAAGGACTATCCGGATCAGTGGCTAATTTTAATCTTAACCTCTTTGGTCACATTAAGAATTAGAGAGTGAGGCATTTTATAAAATTAGGGAAAACTTAAGTGATTATGTACCCTTCATGGAAAAATTATTAATGTCCTTAAACTAAGGACTATCCGGATCAGTGGCTAATTTTAATCTTAACCTCTTTGGTCACATTAAGAATTAGAGAGTGAGGCATTTTATAAAATTAGGGAAAATTTAAGTGACTATGTACCCTTCATGGAAAAATTATTAATGTCCTTAAACTAAGGACTATCCGGATCAGTGGCTAATTTTAATCTTAACCTCTTTGGTCACATTAAGAATTAGAGAGTGAGGCATTTTATAAAATTAGGGAAAACTTAAGTGATTATGTACCCTTCATGGAAAAATTATTAATGTCCTTAAACTAAGGACTATCCGGATCAGTGGCTAATTTTAATCTTAACCTCTTTGGTCACATTAAGAATTAGAGAGTGAGGCATTTTATAAAATTAGGGAAAATTTAAGTGATTTATAATCTTAACATCCGACCCCATAAAGTACACATATTCTTTGGACTTTCGAATAACACAGGGACGGCCTATATCTTATTCACCCACTCATTGGAGTTGGCCTTGGCCAACAAGGCCAATGATCTGATACAGGCTCTAAGTGAGGCAAATCAGACCATCAATAGGAAATCCATAGGAAAACCTAAAAAATTCATTTTAATTAAGGAAAAATTCAGTAAAGTATGCGCTCCAGGCAATCAAACTTCTTCTCAAGAAATTTTAAAATTGAAATGGCGCAGTAAAATTGAATTAAGGAAAATGAAATCAACTTAAAGTGTTAATGTTTTACTGGTAGAATTGTAAAAATAGGAAACAATTCAGAGGAGTACGACTGTTCGCTAGACTTGCTTCGAGTCGACTGAGGAAAGTGAGGAAAACCAGTCAGAAGGAAAAGTATGAAAAGTCAAGGCACATTCAATTAGTCAGCAATTTGGCAGGGCCTACTAGGATCAGATTACTAAAATACCTAAAAAATACTAGACTTTTAGAGGTGCTAAATTTGCTAGCTTATCGATTATCAGGTAATCTAGCGATGGTAGTTGAGAGGACTATTATCGAGAGAGGTGCAAATATTTTTTTTAAGCATAAGTGTATAGATTTGTTTGTTTATTATCTTGCAATGGTTTGTGGACTCTTCGAATGCTACAACTAGTTAAGAATTACAACAATAAGAAGATGAAAAATTATCCCAAACGAACTTACGCCGACGAATTGCTAAAAACTTAACAATATCTCATAAACTAGACTAGATTACTATAAAAACATCTTATACTATAATAATTACTACCAAATTATAATGTTTTATATTCCACACGACATAAACCCTTAACTAAATATGAAAAATTACTGTTTCTGCTTTTGCCAGCTCAATGACCCAATGCATATACCCTAAGAAATGAAATGAGGAGTATCAAAAGAATAAGTGAGTGGCATGTAAGCGAATTAAAAACTGTTTTGGCTTCCACTTGTAAACACTTTTGATTGCCATTGCCGTCATATATAAATGAATTTCCATCCCACATTATTATTTCTCATTGATAGTGAACCGCTCGAAATAAAATTTCACCCATGATCATGAGCTTGGTGATGCTTATGATGATGATCATGATCATTATAACACCCAAACAGCTAAAAGATATAGACAAACACGCACAACAAGTTTGCAACTTATCTTTTTAACATTTACTTAATTTATGAGTAGTTTTTCTCTTTCATTGCTGCGATTGCTGTTAGATGTTTATAACTTTCTCTCTCGATATAACAGCAACAAAAACTAATACTGCTACTACTATTAAAAAAAAAAAAAAACAATAATTAAAACATTAAATGCACATAATTAACGCTGACTTTTCGGTTTCGGTTTGTTTTTTTTTTGTCTTCCTTGGCGGTTTTTGCTTTTTTTGCGTTGTGTCTCTATATATGCAACTTATGTATAAAGTTTTGCCATGGTGTCACACATTTTATAATGAAGGCTCTATACGGTCTTTGTGTCTGTCTTTCTGTTTGCCTTGTGGAGTAGGAAATGAAAGAAAAGCCAAGGAAAATCAAGTGCCGCTAATTTAGTTGCTGGCTTTGTCGTTGACGCTGGCGAATTGATGCTAACCTTGAGTTTTCCGGGGGTAATAAATATAGACATCAGCTCTTTGCGGTAGTATTTTTATTTTGCGGTAAACATAAAGATTCAAGATATTCGTATATAGGAAGTTTTTATCTCAAATATGAAGGCACATAAATTAACAGCTCTAAAGCTGTGAGGAAAAGACATGAATATCATTACAAAGACAATGGGCATATCAACTAGACAAGATAAAGGGATCAAGTGCTGTGTATTGTAGTTAAATTAGTCTATAATTAGGTAACAAACTAAGACATCATCGAGAGTGTGCAGGAAATACAAAGATGAAGTTTAACCCTGCAGGGACGGGTCAACAATTTTAAGGAGTTTTCGTTTCTTTATAAAAGATTAAATAAAATAATAGTACCAATGGAATGTTTCTCTTCAAAGCCGTTTTTAGTAAACTTTAAAATATTTCCTGACATCTTACATATGTAAATCGAACAATATTTGTCTATCCATTTTTGTCAGGATCTACTAAAAAAAACTCTTAAAGACAATAAGTTCTTTTAAATTTTATATTACATCTACTAAATTGTTATCTAATTAAGAGTTTTTCATATTTTGCATAAAGGATATATTCATTTTTGTGTCGAATATATATTCTTGGTGAGAAATATCACTCGATTTCTCTCTTATCGAACTTACTTTTCCTTTGATTGAATGAGTTTCAAATAATAGACTAAAATTTAATCTGATTTGATTGTTCTTTGTGTAAGACTGGGAATTCCATTACATCTTACAGGTAAATCAAATCAAATTTAATTCACCAAAATTCTATGAAACTCAAGTCTTGTTTAATCCTCTGATCTTTACCCTTATTATAATAACTTTATCTCATTTCCTGGGCAAGTTCATGTTATATAAATTGAGAGTTAACCTTAGGTTTTTGTCTACATCTCATGGTCGGCAACTAATTTAAATTTATTAATATTTACATATCAATTTATTTAAGACGACAGAACGAGGAGCTACACATTTTGCTCTATTGTAAAATGTCTTTTGTTTGATATATGTGATATATATATTTATGTAGATTTTTTGTTTTTTTTGTGGTTTTTGTTTCCACTTCGTTAAATGAGTTTTGAACGCTCTTAGAAACTGTTCAAGTTTACCGCTTTGTTTTTTTTTTGTATTTTAGATTCAAGTAGATATTTCTTTTCTCATTTTTTAGTAGTCGTTATCTCTTTGGTCAGCCAGCAAGAAAGAAACAAAAAATTTGCAATTTTAATGCCATTTCACAGTTTTTTGAACCCTTTTTGGCTTATATAAGCCAAGAGTTGAGAGTGTAAAACGAAATCATTCGACGAGTCGGCGTTAAGTCATACTCTAAGGCAACAATAGGCAACATAACATCGACAGCAAATAGTTTATGGCAACTAAACGTGCACTTGGCTCTGGCAAAAGAAAAAAAAATTCAATTTAAATTTTAAATTTTAGACCGACTTTCGCTTTTATTTACATTTTTTTTTTTTTTTGTAACAATTTTGCTTGGCATCTGGCGATAGCAACGAATTTTCTAAGTGCCGGTTACAAAATAATTTTGTTTTTTTTTCCTGCGCCCACCAATTAGCGCCAGACCGCAGCAAAGATGCCAAAAGAAAAAAAACATGCATAAAGTAATATCATATTGAAATCGCAAAAACATATATCCATCTAACTGCCTACATATACTTACTTACATACCGAAAATTGTTGTTGCAGCAGACGCCAAATCAAACGAAAAGCAAAAAGCCAAAACATAGAAACCAAAATCCAAAAAAAAAAGAAAAAAAAACTGCAACGACAACCAGACGATGACGATGACTTTCCATTTTCAAATGTGTGTGCGAGTGTGTGTGTGTGTAGTGCAACTACGACAACAGCAACAACTTTTCATTTTTCGTTATTTTTCTTCTTTTTATTTTCTTTTTTTTTTTGTGTAAACTGCTGCAATCAGTTTAAAGGGCATAATCTGGGTATAATCCTAATGTCAGGAACTTTGTGGTTCGAATTTAAGCTCAGCGATAACAAAGAAACGAGTTCTAATGCCTGCAAATGAGGGATGGCAAATAATCGATAATAAACTAAAATATCGATATTTTATTTTAAGCAAAGCCCACCGCATAATTATGTAGGATAATAATTTTTAATGACATATTTGTGTAAGTCTTTAAATCTAATGAAATTTTGTATTTATAAACAATAGAGACGGATAGAAATGATCCTTGATCTAAAAAGTAATCAAACAAAGTTTATGAAGACCAAAAGATAGCCAACTTGCATGGTTTTTCTGGAAGTGTGGTTGCATGTATTCGAACATAAAATACCAATTATATAATAATCTTTTTTCCAAAAAGGGTATATAACACAGCGACTTGGGCGAAAAGCGTTTAGACCATTTTAGAAAAGCGCAAAAATTGAAATTACCTGGCCAATGTCTGCACGCTGTCTACGCAGCTGGAAATCCTCACCAGGCCCCCAGACTTGTGGTCTTGGAGTTGGAGTTGGAGTCGTAGTTGGAGTCATAGACGTAAGTCGTAAGGTAAGTTGTGTGGCAAGTGCGCCGAGGCTATGTTGACATTTTTTCAGTTGTTGTTGTTGGTGGTGGCAAGCGATGACCGGTCTTTGCCTTTCACGTTAGACCAGAGATAGAGAGAGAGAGAGAGAGAGAGAAAGAGAGAGTGAGAGCGAAAGAAAGAGAGGCTTAACCACATAATAATAATAATAATAATAACTCTGATACTAACTTGGCCTCTCCCTTCCTTTGCTCATTTCTTCTTCTTTTATTGCATTTATAATTATCGAAAGCCTTTTTTGGTCAAGTTTAGAGGCTTAAAGGCGGAAATGTAGGCCTGCAATTGAGTGGCGGATACACTTTATTTGTTTGTTTATCTTTTTACTATAAACTCGATAGTGCTTAGATATTGTATTTGAAAGGGGGCGGGCGGGAGAGGTACTCCGAAGAAGATGGCAAACGGAAGCGTCACTCAAACAATAATACATACAAATATTAAAACCAAAACCGTTTGAATGATGACTCAAGCATAAAATTCTCAAGAAGCATATTGGCGTGGCCAAGAGTTAAGACCCCAAAGAAGACAAAAAACAAAACTAAAAAAAAAGAATCGACGAAAAGGCGCAAAAGCCAGCAAAGTGCTTCCAAAGACTTTTGATTGTCGGCCCCCTCCGCCAAACCAAGTGAATTGTGTATCTACTTCCGTTGACTGAAAAGAAAAACATAATCGAGAGAGAGAGAAAAGCCCAGAAGGGGACAAAGACTTACCAAAAACATAGTTAAAGCAATGGCATTAGGAAAAGTGTTTAGCTTAAATCTTCCCAAAAAGTAGTACCTAAACTCTTTTCTCACCTAATCACTTCTTTGCTTCGTCTGATCGTGCACTTGACACGCGCTTCAAGCAATTGGTGGAGTATCTCATACGAAAGGGATAAATGCAGTTTTTTGCCCTTTACGGTATTAACTTAACCGTTAAAAACAAATACATAGAAATTTTCTTAGCCATGTTTGACAAGTTGACGCCTTTTCCACATCGTCAAAGTCATCTCTTTGGGCCTAATGTTTATTAACCAACTTGCTGCTGGGCATAAACATATTTATGTATATATCATACAGATATATATTTTTACCGTTTTTCTCTTTAAGACTCATTTCTCGCTGTCTACCTCTTGTAGATATTTTTTCTTTCTTTCTGTTGCCTCAGTTAATTTGTTATTATTTTGACATTAATTTTAAGATGATGATTTCTGAATGGTTCTTCGAGTCTTTTGCTGATGATGGCTTTCTGGCCGCATACAACTAATTTGTTAGGAAATTTTCTTAGATGTTGCCAGAGGCATAAGAGTATGTAATAGCTTTATATGTATAAAGTGAATGAACTTACAAGCTATTACAAACATTTCCAATGGGTTGAAGGAAAATGTCTGATAATAAAATATATTGGGATATGCATTATTTGAAAATATTCTTAGGCGAGGCAACAATATTGCAGACAATGTTGTTAAATAAATAATTGTTTTTCTTTTAGCCATAAAGTAGCACCAGACACTTTACTATTTTACAATAAAGAAAAATTAATGACCTTAAATATACATAGTTGGAAAGCTAAAAAATCTTTAAGTATCACTACTAGAATCTAATAATTATTATTTTATGTAAAAATCTCTAGACATCAAGTATTTAAGTATTATCTATTATAAGTTTTTTACGTATGAAATAAAAGAATTAAAACAGATTTGTTATACGACTTGAATATACAAAATTTTACAAATTGTTTGAGCTATTTATTAACTTTGTTCCTAATTATTGATTACCTAAATATGTGACCTAAAACTACTTGCGAATTACAACTATAGTCCGCGAAAAATGCGTAACTTACACTTTGTTTCATTAGGCGATCTCGATCGTAAGTTTTTGAAATGATATAAGGTAGCAAATTCATTTGATTCGAAATTTAACATTGGGATGATGATGCCTCCTTATCTATTTAACCGAAATAACCTATTAATTACCAGGAATTCCCTACCCACTAAGATAACAAAAGATTGAACATTGGTGTGAAAAATGTCTTTAGTTAGTGGTTCAAACTAACTACTTTTATGTAGGATAGTTTCGAGCTACTGTCTGAAAAAGTGAAAACACATGCCAATGTCTTTGAAGTGTTGGAGCGATTAAGAGTAGTTGAAATGTTTGTAGTTCCCGGAAGGTCAGAGCAAGTAAACTGGAAAAATGTTTGATCACGCCTCCTTCCGCCAAATAGTAAATCGAACAATTACTGAAACAACTTCCGCAATATATATATATTTTGTGTTGTAGATTGTCGAAAGTCCCTACAAATGCAGAAGCTGAAAATGTTGAAGTTGGCGTCGGTTAAAGTAAAAGTTGAATGAAGTGTACACCTTTTTATTGTCGTGCCTTTGAAGGGTTCAATTTTCGTATCAATGGCATATTTTAAGCCTTTAAATATTCCATGCCATTTCCTGTTACGTTCAACAAAAACAAAAAAATGGTCAAAATATTTTTGATCAATTAGCCCCAGTTAGCATCATTAAAACATTTCTTTGTCATCGCATTGACCCAATTTTTTGGTTGACAACTGCCGAACGAAATGAGAGCAGAAAAATGTTGTCTCTTTTGCTGACAATTGCAATTGAAATATTTCTCGTTGTTGTCGATTGTCGATTAAATAACGTAAGTTTTGTCATTTTTTAGTTTGCCTCTCGCTTCGTTTTTTTTGGCCAAAACGGCCGACATCTTGGCAGAGCCTCCTCCGCCACCTGCTCTTTGGCTGTTTGCAAATAAAAGTAAAATCTATGGAAAAGTGTCTCCATTTTATGGTTTTTGTCATTCATTTTGTTATTCTTGTAATGAAGTTCACACGCTTTTAACTTGGCCATCGCATCAACATCTCATTATGGCCAAAGTTGCTAAATGGTAAATTGTTGGCCAGTTGGCCAAGCTGGCCAATGATGTGATGATGATCATCCTCACATAATGAAGGTAAAGCCAAGCCAAGGCGGCAATTAAAAAACGTGCGCAAAAGTAAAACGATTAACAGTTAAAGAAAAACTCGAAAACAGTTGTAACTTTCGCTACCGAGGAATTTTTTTTTTTTTTTTGTTCGTTGAAAAATGAAATTGAGTGAAAATTAATATGTGATTAACCATATTACTAATCATCATCATCTTATGAGACGCAAGCCCAATTAAATGCAAATTGTTTTCCAGTCCAAATCGGTCAATCCTCTTGGCCAAAAAGCCAAAAGCAGATTCCAAGAAGGTAGAAATGAACGTACAGAGAGAGAGAGAGAGAGAGAGATATGAAATATGCGAACAGTGTCACGACTTTAATTACTTTATTGCCGAAAAGCAAAAAATAACCCAGCCAGATTGGTCCAAAAGAGGCGAAGGTGGCCTTAGCGGTACTTTATCATAAGACACGGGGGAAACGAATTAACCGCTTACGCCCTCCGCATAAACGGTGTAACGATATATGTATAAATTATTTTGCAACACAAAATAATTTAATTTATAACAAAGTCAATGAACGAACGGTAGTTATAAGGAGCCATACCCACCCGCACAGTGGTTCAAAAATTACAAAAATTTGGTGATCACAAATTGAAGAAAATCTTTGATTTGTATCGAATTCAAAAGTAAAATTTTGAAACAGTCCCAAATATTCTTTACATTCACTCCAATTTTATGGATTACTGGTATTACGAGATCGAAAATTGTATCTTATGTGAAGCGAATATCGTAAAAACAAAGATTTAATTTAATTGTTACCTTAGTCAAGTTGTTTAGTTGTTGTATAAAGATCTTTAAGCATTTAGTGGTACTTTTTCCTACTATTTGCCTATTTAAAGTCAGAATGTAACTACTTTGGTTCTAATTGATCCTGGTTTAAAACGCCTAATCCTTGTTAAAGCATCTGTAAATTACATAATGCACTTAAAGTATGACATTTAACTACTTGAAGTAACTTTCTTTCGTTGCATGTGTTAGTGACTTTTGCTTCACTGTTGTTAATATTTCACTTTTCGGACTAAAATCACCGAAGTTGACCGCCATCATGTAGCTCTCTTACATATAACAAATTCGAGACACAGAGGCCACAAATTGGAGGCGTGCTCGTTGGCTTAAAGGCTGGCCAAGACCCTCCCGAAGCCCGATGAAGGCAGGAAGGCAAAAAAAAAAAAAGAAAGAAGGGAGTTTTTCTGAAGACCAGCTGACAGACATACAGTCTTACTTCATACGAGAAAACAAAACAAATATTAATTAAAAATGCCTTGTCCACACATACATACATATGTAGGTAGGCTCAAACGGCGAAGAAAGTAACTAGAGAAATGGCTCATTACAATGATTACAGGCATGAGTCAGCTGCAAGAGTCCAAAGAAAACAAAAAGCTACGTGAGTTGCACGGCAAGAAGTTCTGCCTCAGCTGATGAGGCCTAGAATAAGAAGTCTAGCAAATTGATTGCACATATAGAGGAGAGTAGAACATGGCGGTGGCTATTGAATGACCCACTCATTTGGCCAATAGAATTGTTATATCGGCGCTTTCTAAAAGCGGTAAGACCTCAATATAACAATAAAAAAACGGTGGCAATAGTAGCTTGGCACGCTCACAGACAGACAGAGAGAGAGAGAGAGAGACTCAGATGAATGGTGAAAGAGTTCTTCGATTTTGACCGCAAATTGGTCAATTTGTTTACCTGGCCAATTTGTTTAATTAGCGTACCTTCTTTGCCGCTCCCCTTAATTGGCTTTTAAGTGAGAGTTGAATACTTTCCTAATCATAATCTAGTTGAATTTGGTTTACGAACACGCCCCAAAAAAACAAAACGAAAATCTAAAAATTCTGTAAGTCTGCTAATTCAAACAAATTGCGGTATAAATGCATTATAAAAGGCAGATAAGGCAACATCGGGTGACAGTGTGACAGTAATCGTGGCAGTTGCCAGTCCCTCGGATCGGATCGGTACTAGCTAGTTACTTACAAGCAGCCAAGCATCATACTTATATAGAATACCGAATAGACTGGCAATGATAAATTGCACAACAGCAAAATGCTGATGTGGGCAAACTGAAGGCACAGTGTGTCTTTTAGCCCCAAAAGAGACTCGAAAGGACCACTCATGAAATCTTCGAGAGACTCTACGAGGTTAGAAGTAGCTAAGTCATATAAGAACTAGGTATTCCAAACAATCAAACCAATAACTAACTCGTTTAATATAACCTAATAAAATATTTAGAAATTATATTGTAAGTCCAGCAAAACTTCTAGGAAAACTTGACTTCCCTTTGGAAAAGTATAAAAATGACTCTTGAAATGTACTTAAAACTGATGAGAAAATATGTATGACTAAAATTGGAACTGTTTTTACTTTTCGTTTTATGAAATTTTCAAAATCTATTTATAAAACTTTAATTGACCTTAAATTCTATATAGATAAATTGTGGATCAATTGGCTTGCATTATGTGGAAAGACGTAATCAGATCGGTTCTAATTAATTTAATTATTAAAACAATTAACTGCATTTGCCCCACGTTGAATGTAAACCACTGTAAACCGTTGCAGATGTGCCTATAAGACAACAAGCAAGTGTTTTGCTTGTTGCAAGTTGCAAGTTGCCTCTTTCAGTGTCTCAGTGTGTGTGTGTGTGTGTGTGTGGATCTCTTGGCTGCTGGAGCTAATTTGATTAATGATAAGCCAAGCTTAACTGATGACGATTGTGATTCATTATGTGAGCACATTCAGTGCAAAAGAGCAGAAACAGATAACCAATGCACTCGTTCGAAGGAACAAAGGGGGGGTGGGTGGGCGGAGTGTGTGTGTTGGGGGGCAACTAACTATTTATCTATCTATCGCCAACTATGCCTAGGTCTCGCGTGCCCGTGCCATGAAGTGCCATGTGGCCATGTGGCCATTTGGTGTGGTGCAGTAGCAAATTCTCATTTAATAAATCGTGTGTTTTTGTGTGTGTGAGTATGCATTTGATTATTAGCCCCGCAGACAACAAGTGGCCATTGTCCATGTTGATGTGGGGGGACAGTGGTTTGCTATTGAAGCCACCACCAATTCAAAAATTGAAATTGTCTGTGCGTATATCTATGATATACAATTTGGTTTTTTGCCAGCAATCGCGTTGATTATATGCAATGAGCCATTTCCTTTCAACAGTGTGTGTGTGTGGAGAGAGAGAGGAGGGGAACTAATTTCTATGACTAGCTATAACCATGACCACAAGCAGAGCAGAAAAAGGCAATCAGCATAGAGGGGAGGGAGAAAGAGAGACAATGGGGGTCCAAGCGCACACTTGCAGCTCATTTGGGTCAAAAGTATCTGCATTCTTCCCTCAGATGCAACATTGTTGTTGTTGCATAGCACAATGTGTGAGCATTTATTGTTACAAGTGAATAACATTATATCTGATTCGTTTCATTTTTTGTGTTGGTTTGGTTGGCTTGGTTTTTCGTGCATCACACAATTTCCTCAAATTGGGTTTTTGTGTATAGAAGTGAGTGTGTAAAACTAATACTAAGAGGACACAGTAGTTAAGAGAGTGGTAACTAGTAGCAGAGTGGGGCAGAGTGGATTAGGCCCTTTGAGCCTTTTTAGCCTTTTCGGCTTCCCTTTCTTCCTCTTTGCGTTGCTTTTCACGCTCCTTGCGGGCCTTCTCACGTTGCTTCTCACGCTCTTTCTCCTCCTTTTCCAATTGCTTGTCGCGCTCCTGTTCCTTCTTCTCACGCTCTTTCTCCTTCTCGGCACGGATCTTGTCCTTCTCTTTGCGTATCTTTTCACGTTCCTTTTCCTTCTCCTCTATGCGTTTCATTTCCTCGGTTTCCCACTTATTGAACTCTTCGCGCTCTTGGCCAAGTCGTTGCAGCTCCTCCATTTCAGCATCGCTGATGCCTTCATCCATATCCTTTTCCATCAATTCCTTTTCGCGGGCCATGTTATCCCTGGCTGCACGACGTCGTTCACTCAGCTCTTTGGCCTCAACGCGATCCTGATGACGCTGCTCGCGTTCTTCTTTCTCCTGTTGCCTGCGCTCTTCCTCGGCGGCGAAGTCCTCCATCTCATCCGGGTTATAGGGATATTCGGGAATGGCCCAATAGAGATTTAATAGGCCAGTGGTCACACTCAGAGCAATGGCACCACACAAAGCCACGACACCGCTCAAGAGAACCATATTATATTTGCTATTCTTGGCATTCCAGGCCTTAAAGAAATCCCCCTCTGGCTGGGGTAGATCACTGAATACGGCATGCATACCACCGCTGGGGAAGTATCCCGGTTTCAATTTGGGTACCTCGGCCTGAGCTCCTGGACACTTGGGAGCTGTTGACGCTTGGGGGCCCTTGGGTTGACTGCGATTGCTGGCAAATGGTGACTTAAATTTGCCCGTCGATATCCTTTGCGTCATATTGTGAAACATCTCACCGTTGCATACTGCAAAATCAAAGAAATCAGTTTCCCCAGATCCAAGACAGAATATAATACTCACTATTACGCACAAATCGGGCCGTTGCGGCGAACAAAATTCTGGACATTATTCGTTTTGCACCGAATTTCTATTTATTTTATTTTTTGCAAATATAAATTTCTCGAAATGTGTTAGTTTGACTGATTAAATATATATTTGTGCCAGCATGCCAAACTTGAAGGTATTATCAACTGTTACTTGTTACTTGATTGTAGTATTTGCTTCAGATATTGTGACGAAAAAGTGTTGCAAAATGTTCAAGATGTTTTCTAAAAAATTTAAACCTTTAAAGATTGGAAAAACGTTTCCAAGACACCGAGATCCCCGGTTGAAATTAAGAAAATTTTCCTTTCCAGAAATAAGTTATAAAATCTTCTACTTTGGGGAGCTCTTTTAATACACTTTCCCATTATATTTCAACAAATTTCGCTCAAAGATGTTATATTATTTATTCCAAAACTTGACCAATTTTTAGACTGTCTTTGAATGATATGCCATATATCTTATTATCAAACAGAGACGTCATATTTTAAAGTATTCGACAATTTAATTGAAGCATTGCTAAATGAAGATTTATTAGGAAGATTTTTTTATACATCAATATGGTATTTTAGTCTGACATGGAGAAAATAGCAAGATTAAAGTTGTAAATTATAATCTTTATTCAAAGCTATTTATGGAATCGGCTCAACTACTTATTAATAGAATGGTTCCAATCTGAATGTAAAAAGAAGCTTCGATTAAAGATTTCATGGCCACAGATCTGAGAATTGCGATGATTCAGATTCATATTATATATATGCATCAACCGCTATATTAACACAATTAGCTAGACGTTGATTGACAATAAAAATATAATAAAATAATCTACTCTTGATACGGTCAACCAAAATTGCGAATACATCTATATCAGCTTTATTATACTTAAAAGGATGGTTGAGATATATAGTGCGAATATTACTTCTATATCGAAATATATTCACTGACACTTTCAGGAACTTTTCAGAAACTTCAACCTAAGAATTAGAAAAGATTGTTATTTATCTCTCACTTCTTAGTTATATCCCTAAAGCGCTTCTCTTTTCGAACCACTTAAATCTGTGATCCAAGCCACACTTGACCTATATATGTGTAAGACATTAACCGATAATCTAAATTCAATGGAGACATACATTTTCCTTCTAGTTAGAGTATTCAACTTTGGGTTTCTGAAAGTTCTGTTAGTCATAAACATGAAGGTTCTTACACAAATTTACTATTCAAATGACCCACACTGTTCGTGCACTTTTGTCTGATAAGAGAAGTATACAAATATATGTGATATATATATAACTGATGTAAACAACTGTAGAAAATCGTGTACAATAATTTACACAACGGTTTTCATGTACAACAAATCTACAAGATAAGCGCCTACAGAGAAGAGCAGTCAGACGCCCAGACTCTGATGCAGACGAAGACTCAGACCCAGACCCAACCCACACCACATTAGCATGTTGAAGCGCATCAAAAAAATATTTCACGGAAATTTATGAGACCCAAAAAATAAAAAAAATAAAAAAACAAAACTAAGACCAAGAAAAAGAAGGTGTCACGTGCACTACCAGCAACAAGCAACAAGCTACCAGCAGCAGCAGCAACAGCAGCAACAACAAGAAACTTGTCAAAATTGGTTAGTTGAGACGAATGCATAATAAAGAAACTGAAACGAATAGAAAGAGAAGAGATAAAGAAGTTAAAGCTTATAGAATGCGGTCAACAAACTTGTTCTACCTTTTTTTTTAACTCTCCTACTCCAATCCCACTCCTCCTACTCCTCATGAATCTGGTAGATGGTTCTTCAAAACTATTCAGTCAAAAGCAAAAAAAGTCAAATTTTTTGGCAAAAGTTATAGAACTCTTTATGCAAATAGAAAATTGATCAACTCTTGGCTGGCCCAAACCCTAGTTTATTCCTCAGTCCCTTGAGAGCACTATACGATAAATGCATTTGCGGGTTTTACTGTTTTCTTCTTGACTTGGTTTTGAGTGGAATTGGTTGGGGCTCAACAAAGGGTGTTTGATGCTTCTCCATCTTCTCCTTCTCTTTCTGGGCCTTCTGTTGCTGCTGCTGCATCAGTTGCCTCCTCTCATTTGCCCTATTCCGGCGCAAGCATATGAAGCATATAATGGCCGTGCATAGATATATTACGGCCGTAACAAAACAACGTACGGCCACTGCCTGAAAGGCCTCATCGGAATCCTTCTGAAAATCCTCCAAACTAGAATAGTTTTCGTCAACCGGTATATCCTCAATCAATGCCACCGACTTCATGGCATAGAAAATGCCCATCAACGACAATTGTATGGTGCCCCAAATGCTGATGAGTAGAAAGAATATGGCGGTTTTCTTGCCACAAAGCATTTTCACAGGCACAATAAGAAAACGGAATACAAATACAAGAAAATATCTAAAATGACGTAAAATCCAACACTTCAGACACTTCATTGACGAAACGATGAGCTGACAGTGAAATCGAATGTTGACTTGATCTCTGGGCTGGATAACTATTTGAACAGGTGCAATAAGACCTCCAACAAGCATCATCAGAAGTGGCAGCCGCAACGATGAAATGAAAAGTTTTGTTCCCCCCTTAACCAGTTGGAGTTAGTTTTTTTTTGGGCTTGTCTAACCTTGTGCGAATTTAATGACATTAGATCTTTGTGGCAAGATATTGAAGTTCAAGCTGAGTTTATCTCTCCTTCTCTCTCAGTCTAGCTGTTTGTCTGTCTGTTTTTCTATTTGTATCTTGTGTATCTCGTATCTTGACTCTGTCTCTACACATTTCGCTTTCGGTTGCGGTTTGTTTTGTTTCTCGTTTTTCGGGTTGAACAAACTTTATGGTATTGAAATCGATTGCTGCGGTTACACCTGAACAATTGATGCATAGTTTAATGATCCGAACATACCGGAACATACAAAGATTTTTACATACCACCAACTGAACTAATGACTTTGGCTGACTAATGACTAAATATCTAAGCCTATTAATAATCTAACAAGTACAATAAGTAAAATGTAAGTAAAATATGGGTAAACCCCCAAAAATCGTTAATAAGTCAATAAATACCTATTCTTAGAATTGGAAATATCTATAAAAATATTAAGTTTCATATGTAAATAAACGTAGTATTGTGATTTTAAAAGTGTGTAACCAATTTTAAAATGTAAAGTAGGCAGTTCATTTTAATCGAAAAATAATTCCTTGTTTCCGTTTATTGAAGTTTTCTTTTGTAAGTGCTAGAAATGATCATTGGCTTAGAATTTAAAAAAGAAGTTTCCTCATTTTCCCACTATATACATACATATATTTATGTATAGAATAAATTTTGGATAGGACAAGATAATCCAAAGCAATAAACGAGTCCACAACAAGACTAAAAGGACTTTTGTGGATCGTTCTTAGATAAAACCAAAAAATTAATAGATCAGAATTGAATAACGTTTGAGTATCTTACACTGAGGTTTCTTTAAACTTACACACGAGAAAATCCTATAAAAAGGCGATGTGACTCTTACGATTAAGTCTTAGTTACGATTAAGTCTTAACTATCAAGTGAATTATCATCGTTTTGTAAACTAGTTGAAGTATTTTTTACTATGTGTAAAAAATCTATTTCTCAGACTACAGGACCTTATGCTTATTGACCTCATGGTAGAGGACCTAAGATTCAAGAACCATAAGCCAAAACTTATTCATAGTTTTAATTGTCAGATGATATTTCACAAGAATTAACAGCTTAAATTTTCTGATATATAAATTTCGAAACTTTCCCTGAGATAGCCATCTCTCAGCCTAAGGACAATTTTCTTATTGTGGCTAAAATCCAACTCCAAAGAGAAGATAAATGGCTTTAGTATTGGCTTCTTAGCCGTCTTTGCTAAAACTGTTGATGGGTCAAGTCAATCATCTGCTGCTGCCTTTACCACAAAATATGCTTTGCTATGCAATTATTTTTGAGGTTTTTGCTTAATCCAAAATTATTTAGCAATAATCAAAAAATAAGAAAAAAACAAAAACAATATAAATAAACGACACAAAACTCACCTCTCAATTGGCACACTAGAATGGAAGTCCGTTCTCCGAAAAAAAATTTATACACAGTTGCTTTACGGTAGCAAGAGACCAAAAAAATAACACAAATAAACAAAAACAAGAAGGCAAAACGGAAAATTAACTTAAATTTGCCATAAACTTTTGCCAAGTTTTCTGAAAATCCGTTACAAACATCAAGTTGTTGTGAAAATTCATAAGTCGGTTGCTAAACTTTTTTTTTTTATTTTGTTGTTAATTTTTTTTCCTCCTCTTTTGTAGTTTATTTTTTTTTTTAACACTACTTTTTGTTTAATTATTTGAAGTTAGTTTTATGGGCTTCACGTAGATATAACTTCTTCTTTTTTTGGTTGTTTTCTTTAATGATAATTACTTCAATTAGTGTGAATAGATTTCAAAGGCATCTCGATTGGGTAAATATGCTGAATTAGGTGATAAAGAAAATTTTGTATCCACTTTTAAGGGGAGAAGGAAAAAATCAATTATAGTTATAGGTAATTTGGTAAAACCAATGGAGGTCAAGACCATTAAGCCAACATGAAATCAAAGTGTAGAGTGTAGACCAGACCTTGACATTAGGGCGTTTGCTCAAGAGCTTTGCCTCGGGTCGGTTTCGATTGGTTTCGAATCGTTTCGAATTTCAAAAGTGTCTCGCGTCAAACATCAATCCATGAAATCCAAATCAATTGACACAGAATGCACAAACAATTGATCGAATGTAATAGTTATTGAATCGGTTCTTGGGCAACTGGCAGAGTGTTATATTCCCCTGGACCGATTTCTGTCAACTTGAGCAATATTTAATATTTTCAGAGACTCCAGTGATGATCTCTATAAGGCAGCTCAACTTTAGACAGTTATGACAATGTTTAATTCTAAAATTTCAGTTAAATCACTGCAGTTCAATTTGAAGTTGATTTTATTTGGAGACTGATTAAAGTATCTACAAAGTGTGTTGGTCTGGGTTAAACAAAGTCTCTGAGAAAATCGTTTGATAATCGCTCTAAAGTTTATTTTGATTTGTGGAAATCTTGGATAAATTTTCCTCCGAAGTTAGGCTTAAATATAGTCTGGCTTTTTGGTCTGATAAATATGAAATGTTTTCTCACGAATCAGCATTTAATTCTCACTTTTATTTTTTACTCAAACGAAATGCCAAGCTAAGCGGTTTTCTAATTTCAAGTAAACTTTTGCTTGCATTATTATTATAAATATTTTTATAATTTTTTTTATGTACATATATATATTTAATTTTTTGTTGCCCCTCTGATAAGCTAAGCGAACTTGGATTTTTTTGTTGTTGTATTTTTTTTTGCTTTAGCTCTTGTTGTTTGTCATTTGCTTGTTGCTTTGCTTTGCTTTAGCTTTATTTGTTTCGCACTCTGAAACACTTGTTGAAATGCACAACTACACACACACACACACACACACACACTTGAAAAACTCGTATGCTCTGTGTACCGTACCAACTCCGTTCGCTTCACTCCACAGTCAACAGGCCAAAACAGAAAAGCGTGTTTAAATAGCTAAAGTAATAAAAAATGCACACTGAGAGGTTCGACAGTTTCGCCTCGGATTGGAGGGATTGGAGCGCTCAAAAACACGTCCGACTCGCTCGACGTTCGTTTCTCGAATGAATAAGCAACAGTTGGAACTGCTGGAGCCGTTGGAGCTGTTTTGCTGCTCCACTGTGATATGGTCTCCAACATGTTGGATGCCATCGGATGTCGGTGTAAAGTAAACAAGATACAACCACAAGAGAGCGAAAGATACTTTTTCTGATTGTGGGTGTTGGTTTTTGGTTTTGGTTTCGCTTACACCAGAAAATAACCACAGACGATAAAGGTATATGGGGCCAATGCAACTGTTTGACATTGATTCCATTGCGGGGGCATCTAAGCGATATAAAGTAAAGGTATGCACCCATAAATAATACAATCAGCTTAAGGTGCAGTCGAAGATAAAATCAAATTTCATTTATCAGATATATTTCGATGAAATCTGTCATAGTATCAATCGACTATATTTTTCCTAATTTGGAGACCCTTCAGCTAACTAATTGTACAAATTCGCATTACAACTACATTAAACTGTTTGAAAATCAGAAATCTTCTAGTAAACAATATAGATTAGAAGAAATAAAACGCCATTTCAAATATTACTCATTCACATATGATTTATATTAAATATGAATAATTTAATTCAAAGGTTTTTTAAATGTGTTTTTTATATATATTTTCTTCTCTCCTCACAATCATGGGGTAATTATTATAGTCATTTGTAATCTATTGTTGAAAACTCTTTATAAGATTGTGGTTATTCAGTCATTTTATTTATATTTAGGCAGGGTTTTAATGAATAATCTATTTAATTCAATAAATACAATATTTCTTTACACTTTATTTTATATTCTTGACTAATATTAAAAAGTTTTTGCTTTAAATATAAATGAAATCTAATCAAAATCGTGGAGACGACTAATAAGCAATAGATCTGACTTTAAAATGATGCATCATGCTTTTAAAAATGCTGCTAATTTATTAAAACATTTTCTTCAGCTATGTCACTACCCACTTTTTACTCTCCTTACTATTAACTAACTAGTTAATGTAGGGTAACTTGCAGTCGTTGCCAATATTGGAGCCTAGTAGAATGTAAGCACAAATGTCAAAGTTAAACGCATTGAAAGGACAAAGGTTTAGCATAACTATGCGTGGTTCTCTCTTCGGGGATAAATTAATGGCAAATTCCTTGCCGTGGGATGAAGCAAATGTCAAGGTAATAAAGTGCATTGCTAGCTCACAAATGATAACAAAATGATTAATCCAAGAAGGAAACAAATGTGTACCTAATATGCAAATTCTAGAACATTTGATGTTTCGACACCAAAAATATCCTTAGCTTAGTCTAGTAACTGAATTAAAGTCTAGTTTTGTTTAGGATGCTTCTATCAAAGTTAAGTTAAGGAAATTATTATGTTAAATAGGGAGACTAAATTCTCAAAATTAATTTCTATATCCTTGGAATATATGTTCACATAAAGATGCCATAAATATTTGAGAAGATGCCTTTAAACTAATAATAAATTATAAGCAAAGTTTAGTTAATTTTGAAAGTCAAACCATATTAAATAACAATAACTAGAAAGTTTTGCTAACCACTTTTAATATCATTTTGTGTTTTATTGTCACATTTATGTAATTTGCATTCATTGATATAAAGTCTTACCATTTATGGTTCTATGTATACAAATGTCTTAACTAGTAACCATTTCAAAAAACACTCTCCATAGTTTGCTCACTCAGTTCGACTGGTTTCCTGTTGAACCAAAATTGGTCGACTACTTAAACCTCAACATTTATGGCAAATTAATCGCAGCAGCGGCAACAGCAGCAGCTATAAATTATTGTATTTGGCCATCATTAAAAGCAGATCGTTCTGCCAATTTGCTAAGAATAAAGCGGCTTAAATCGTTGTGAGCAGAAACAATAGAGGAGATGTTTACGCCTCTGACTGAGTGAATGAAAAGATATCGGACCATAACCGATATGCATGTTAGGTATTGAATGGCCTATGTATTAGCATATTCAATGAGCACTTAATTTTTTTGGCCAAATGTTGCGGGAGGGCTAACCGATTTCCGCTCTCAAGCTACTAAAATTTCCAAAAAGCCACCGAAAAGCTATCCAATTGATTAGAGAAAGGTTGGATGGATAGAGTTAGGGATAGAGTTGGAGTTGGAGATGGCGTCAAGTGGAATTGGGTTATTTGATATGGCGGTAGCTGAAGAAGAAGTTCGATTAGCATCTTAAACAAACGATTTAAATGACATAAACTTGGGTATTAGGCGTTAAATACACAGCAAAACAGAAAACCGACCGAAAAGTCTTGTAAGACCTCGGGTATAATTTGCATAACTGTTTCGACTGGGCCTATGCATTCACCTGGGTCTCTCTATGTCTGGTTAGAAGGGGCATTGTGGGCTTGCATTTGAAACAGAGTAGAAGAGAGACACCGCCAGACAGACAGACAGACGGACAGACAGACAGACCGACCAAACGGAGGCAAACACTCAGCAGACAGTGGGCTCTCGCACCTGTCCACATAAGCGACCACGTTATTCTGTATAGTAGGCCTTTCGAGTTGCTGCCAAGAAAGGGTAAACAGTCCCCGCGGCTCGTGTTGCCTCTTCTTCTCTTGTTTCTTTCCTATTTATATACCCTATGTTGGCTGAAGGGTCTCTAATTCTAATATACATAAAACCCATCGTCGACGTATGCTTAAGTTTTAATTAAAAGCCCCCGAAAAATTAAGCAAAGTTCTTTGCTTCTGTCCCTTCTTATCACGATTCTGTATACACTTGCTAAGCACTGTATATCTACTCCAATTTCGACTATCTTAATTGAGATTTCACGCCATAAAATATCAAAGGTGATGGCAGATTACTACTCAACTAAAATTTACGATGCAACACCTGAACATCTTTGATATATTTTAGAAATCTTGCTGGCATTTAAAAGAGACCTTCTTTAAAATTTAAGTATTTTGTATCAATGATGTATGGTATTTCGGTCTATTGAAGCAGAATATTCATAAGGACTGTAAGCTCTTGTTTTTAATGACAAAAATAGTAAAGAAAATCAATGACTACGCGTTTTTTCCATATCCTTTGATTTTGAGGAATACTATTTATTTTGGGACTGGTATTTTTTATTGATTTCAAGTACTTGTGTCGTTTTTTGGGCTAGTTATCCGATTTATTTTTGTATTAACTTTTAGTATATAGGTATGGTAGATTAGCAAGTTTTCTAGTATTACTTAAAAAAATTACAACTTTCCTTTGAATTTCGTAACAATTTCATTTCAAGCACGAGGCAGAAAAATATCATAAAATAATAAGAAAAAAAAATGGATTCAGTTAATATTATTTCTAGAAACTTTATTTATAACTCATGGTATGCAAATAAATTCGTTTAAAACTAAATCAATAATCTTACAAGTGCAGTTTCCAAACAATTTTCTAAGAATTAAGTAAACCAAGTTCGAAAACTGAACCAAAATACCTTTCGAAAACCGTTTGAAAGCGATCTGATAACAGGTTTAAACATTCTTAAATTACTGTCTGATATTTGAATTACTAATTCAGTAGTTAACAATAAATTGTAATTAATGTCAATCAATAAATAACTCTTTTTGAGTAATGCCTAAGAGATTTGAAGGTAATCAGAACAGTGTAACGACTTTTTCATAAACTATTTTGACATAATGGTAATATATTTTCTATCACTAATCAGTTGATTATCAATGTCAATCATTTAACAACTTATGGACAAGAAAGAAAGGGTATTACAACTTTGATATGTTAAGTATATGCACACACTCACGCACACTGTAACACTCATACCCCACACACACACACACGCGCGTTACTTTCCTCGTTTTCGTCAATACACAAAAGAATTTCCATCAATAATGTCAATAGTGTTTGTTGCAAGCAACACACTAACAACAACAACAACAACAACAACAACAACAACATTGCAATGCATTACACCAACAAGAAGCAATGCAATGGACACTCCTTTTGAAGTTCTTCGATCTTCTGTTGTTGTGGGCTGCCATAGAAAGAGAGAGACCCCATCGAGCCATCGTCATAGGCCAAAAAGACGAATTATGGCCATTAAAGCTGCTTGGGGTTTTAAGTTATTAGGCAACTTGAATTTCAAACTGTACTTAACCTGCACTTCAACGCACACTCATTTGAAAGGTAAGGTAGGTAGGTAGACTCAGACAGGGGCTGAGGCAGGGAGGGAGGAACTCTAGGTGTTCCATGTGCTTGTCTTGTAATTAGCCAGCAATAACAGGGCGGCTCCTGTCAAATAGTATTTAAAGAGCATTCAATGAAATCTTATTTTAAGACCACTTAATGCAGCAGCCGAACAGAGTGAGAATCTGCTCATGGGGGTTGGGTTGTCATTTAAAATTGGATTTTAAGGTCAAACGAGGGAAAGACAGGGCCAACCCCCGCCAACGAAAAATGGCTCTGAGTGGAGAGAACTCATCTGTGTGCATTCCGTTTCATACGTCATTAACTCGACTGACTTTGATCTATATTTAAATCAATCAATTATTCGTTATTGATTGGGATTAAAGAATGCTTCAATATCGTAAATTTTACGATCAACCAATTGAGCTTTTGTTAACCGTTTCAGAGCCAGACTTAAAGCTTAGCTCAACTTCGTTAAAAAGCTTAGCCAGGCTTTAAAGCTCAACTTTAGTTTCGTTGAGTTTCCGTTAAGAAATTCGAATTAAGCCAAGGCCTAAACCGGTTTAAACTCCTGACAGGCTTAGGCAAATTTTGAAAAGAAAAACAAAAACAATAATTTCTTATTTGAAACACGGTTATTTACTTAAATTTCGATTTGGCAACAAAACAATGAATATTACACAACTTTTAAAACGTTTTTACACCACATCGACCAACGACAAAAACTGTCATTGGACCAAATGCAATTGCCAAATTGCAAACAACTTCAAGAGGCAACTTCAGTTGGTTTACGGATTCGAAACGATTTCATTCCCTCTGTCACATTCATTCATGAATTCAGGCTACACATCGTAAAAATGTTGCCATTGACTTGCCATTTGCAAGTCAAATTCAGCAAACAAGCGAAAACGAGCGGCGTTAATTAATTGAATCTGCAACTCTGAACAGACACAAAAAATAACGCATACGCATCGTGTGGCACATGCTTACTATGCCAGATATTTGCAGCATAAAGCCAAAAAACAAAATTCTTTGCATTCGATCATTGAGTAATCGAATCTCTTTCTCTTTCTCTCCCTCTCACTTAACTTTGTTGCCAATGGTGGTTAATTAGGCGTAGTCGCTTTGCCATCCAATTTCGGAATGAATACCAAATGTGGCAAGGCGAATGGCGTTTTGGCTCTGACTTGGCCAAAATCAAACCAAAGAAACCAAAGCAAAAACAAAAAGGAGTAATTGAACATTATGATGATTTAGAGTGTTGCACTCAACCCTTCTTAGTCACCACTTTAGACCACTTTAGTCCAAGTAAATTGATCGTACTTATATTGTGACTGAAAATTTGAAATGTAATTTTTCGCAGCTAAGAAAATTGCAAATGGAAATGTTTTATTTACGAGTACGATCAGGCGTATCCAATTGTACTACATTACAGACTAACAGACAATTGTTACTATATATATATGTATATGTTAGTATATATCGGGGTATATATTTGGCCAGTTGAGTTAATGTTTGCTAATAGATTTCACATAAATCAAGCAGCATTTTGGCATGATTTATGCATGAACTAGCCTCTACCCCGTCTATTCGCAGGTGTCGTGTCTGTCTTGGTGTTGTTGTTGTTGTTGTTCGTGGCCACTTCTCAGCAGATTTTCCAGCTCGAGAGTTTGAGCAGACAGATAGTCAGCATCAGTTAAACGCTGTGAAAAGCAAATGTTTTTCCTTTTTTTTTGGATCTTAACCATTAGGCTAGACATGAGACAAGTCCATGATGTGATAAAGTCTCTCAAATTACTCTTCTTTCGGGCTTTCTTTTCGTTTTACATTAAATAAATTGATCCGTTGATTGATTCCTATTCCTATTCCTAGATAACATATTCAAGATTGAAATAAGAATTAAGAGAAGCTCCGACTTAAGCTCCTTTTAAATTTAAACCTTATAACAAAGAAGCATAAAAAAAAGCAAGAAACTTATTCAATTTCCTAAAGCAAAACAAATCTAATTGTAAGTCGAATTAAAGTTAACTTAGTTAAGCTATCAAAGCATAGGAATCTGTGAAAATTAAATATGTTTAAGTGCTTGACATTTTATTTGATCAAAAATAATTCTCTTAAAGGGTATTTCATTAAACTTTGAATTGACTTTTAATGAAAACGGTTTGACCAGAACAAAAAATTGTAAGCACTTGGAGACTCATTTCTTTAAGATACTTTTATTAAGTTTCAAGTTCTTAATGGCTAGAAATTTAATAAGAAATATCTAAAAAGAATATTATAAAATTTCACTTACACTTGGTTAATCGATCCAACACAAGGGTTAAATTGAAACAGCAAAAAAATCCCACGAACCGGCGAAACGCATTCATTCGGCCTACTGACGTCGCCTCATACTTCTATTCCTAGACGTGTATGTAATGCTTACATGTGTTGGCCATAAGTGCATTTATTTAACAATAAAAGTGATGAAGGAAAATACATATAAATCTATATGAACAACAGAAACTACAATTTTTCTATTAATATGGTCAAATGTGGCACGCAGCGGCATTTCAAATGAATTTGATAAAAATGAAGCTCAGCATTTTTACTTTACTTGGCGTTCGATTATTTGCCAATAAACGCACAGGCCAAACCTCTTAAAAAATAACAACAATTCTTATGCAATTTAGTTTTCGTTTTTTTGTGTTTTTTTGGGTGACATTTTCGAGCGACACCAACGATTTAGCGAGAACAATTAAACAACATTTTTCAGCTTCATTCTCCACTGGGCCAATTAAGTTGTTAGTCACAAGGTTAGTTGAGGTGGACACATTGTGGCAGGACAGTCAAATGACTTTAATTTTTGTAGAATTTTTAATTAGCCGAGGCTTTCTAATTCCAAGTCCCAAGTGGAAATCAAATCCATCTTTGACCTGCCTTTCCTGACACAAGCAGCTCAGCCTTTGACGGCAAGTGGTCTGCCTTGCCAAGCCAAGCCAAGTTGAAGTCGTCGTCGACGACGTCGTTGTAGTCCATGTTGCGTCATCATTTAGCCACGAACAACAACAAGAATTGAATTTTAACTTGGCACAGTGCTGCATCAGTCAATGAAAAGGGTAAAGGATACGTGTAAGAATTTTTTTTTTTAAATACTCGATATACTCAGTTTTATTCACATTTCCAAATTCAACGCCTTTATTTTAATGTATCCTTGAAGTAAATTACTTTTTAAATGTTTTTTTAAATTTTCCGATTTTATAATTATTTAACAATTTAACGACTTTAAGATAAAACTGTAAGGCATTAACCTTATTAAGTTCATTTAAAAATTAACCGACTCTTAAAGTTCACATTTTTGAAAACCTTTGAAAAACTTTTTGAATTACTCTAATTTAAAAAAGACTTAAACAACTTTAAATAACCCGTGGACATTAATACTTGATTTTAAAATAAAAGACTTCCCAGATCATTTCTTGACGTTCTTTTAAATATAGAGGAACGTTCTAATTTATTATTACTGTTTTTTAAAGTATCAAAATGTTTTAAAAGGCTGTGTTAGGGAAGGAAAGTAATTATTAATGAAAATACTTCATTACTTTCACTTAACTACCAACAGTTTTAATAATTCCTCGTGATCTTAAGCTTTCTAAAACTTTTTAAGTGTACTTATTCTGTCAAAGGACTTTATTTCTTTCCTAAATTCAATTCATTATTATTTCAGTCTATTGTCTTCCATAAGACACACTTTTTAGGCCCAGTTTTGAGGCACTGTGCAGCCAGCAGATACTTCACAAATTAGTGTTGTTGGCCCGCTTAGTGTCCGAATGTTTACTTGATGCTGAGATCGAGATTCGTTGTCTGGCTGGCTATCTAGACGAGTCATCTGTCTGTCCGTTGTCTGCAGTTAGATGTTGGCTGTTGGCTGTCCAAGCACTCTTGGTGGTTGGACTATAAAAGTAACGCAATGCACGCAATCCATTTGCAGTTGCAGTTCTCATTCGAACCAAAGCGAATAATAAACCAAACCACGATGAAATTACTGGTAAGTGGAGCTGACGACATAATCCTGCGTTATCTATTCATCGACCATTCGTCAGATCCTTACCACACTCTTGGCAGTGGCGAGTGCTGCTCCAGGACTTCTGGACTACGGACATTCGGCACCAGCGATCAGCTATGGACATGCTGCTCCTGCCATTACCTATGCCGCCGCTGCTCCTGTAATTAAATCGTATGCAGCTCCGGCCATTACTTATGCAGCCCCGGCACCAATCATCAAGTCGTATGCTGCTCCTGCCATCAGCTATGCTGCCCCGGCTCCAATTATCAAATCGTATGCTGCTCCTGCCATTAGCTATGCCGCCCCCACACTTGTCAAATCCTATGCAGCTACTCCGGCGGCCACTAGCTACTCGCACTTCAGTTCGGTATGACTAGCAAAGTTTTGTTACTTCAAGACGAAATCATTGATCATTTCGTTTCACAGGTTGTTTCCCATGCCACACCCGTGATTAAGTCATATGCTGCTCCTGCTCTGGTCAAGTCGTATGCCGCTCCCGCCATTAGCTACGCTGCACCCGCCTTGGTCAAGTCCTATGCCGCTCCCGCCATTAGCTACGCTGCGCCCGCCTTGGTCAAGTCGTACGCTGCCCCAGCCATAACATTGGGAGGCTATGACCATGGCTATGGTTATCACTAAGCGAGGTGAGATGAGGATCGAGGATTAGCAGCAACAGCAACAGCAGTATGCACGTTTTCCCAATAGTATTCACTGTCCCAAAAGTAGTCGAATATATATTAAATGCAACGCTTCTTCTTTCACTCTTCACCGCACTTGATATTTATTTAAGTTCACAACAATTCTAATTTCTATTGCAAATAAAAGGAAAAACTTTCATTTTTTCAAATTTTTCCTATTACATTAATGACAATCAGCAGAATGCTAACAACGATGAAACTTAAATTGTTGAGTAATTTGGCCAAATGACGCCATGGTTTCTCCAGGACATCACAGTAATCCGTAGACTGAAAAACACCAAAGAAAACTTTATATGAGTCCCAAATTTTCAATGAATTTCATTCAAGACTTACATCCATGAAACGAAGACCCAGAATAAAGCGCAACGGATTCGAATTCAGGATACTTAGCAACCAGGATGGAGCCTTGGCTCGTGGGGGATAAAAGACCAGCCATATAATGGCAATGTGCAATAGATAACAATAAACAGTAATGAGCATAATATCCTGATAGGCCGCCACTACAAAAACAAGATGATCAAGTCAAAGGATAATCAAGAAAATGCTCGAAGAGGCTCTTACTCAATGGAGGAACATAGTGGGTCGAGGCATGACGGGTGAGTAGCATTAGACCCCAGGCGGTGATTAGAAAAACTATAAGTAACAAGGCACCCCGTCGATTTGAACGTATAAGAAATGCTAGAACTATAAAGATTTGACAACCTGCAAAAGATAGAAACAGATCATGAAAATTCGTCAAAGCATTGCCCATAGCTTCGGCTTACCAATCAATGGGACGGCAAAAACCAATTTGTAGAAACTACTATTCCGTTGCATGGTGAATTGTATGGCCACATCACCATTCATCGATTGCAGCATATATTTGGGGGTATAACGTCTAGATGAATCATTTGCCACATGAACTACGGCGATTTCCACAAAAGTCCAGGCTGATGGAGTATTCACATGTTCATTGGGGGACAGTGGACGCTGCTGTTGATCGTAGACTAATGATATAGTCGAACGATCTTCCACCTCCATGACACCGAGTTCAATATCACACATGACACGTTCATTTGGCCAATTACGAGCAGTATCCACGCACCAAGAGGTTATCTCCAGATTAGTGGCCAGCAGAGTGATATTTCCATTGGCATAGATTCTCAATTCATACCCTTTAAGGACACCACCCAGAGAATCCAAGGCTCCACTAAAAAAAAGCAAAGAATTTAACTCAAAAAACAAATTCTTAATCGTTTAACTTACTTTAAAACTGCCAATTGTGGGGCCCAGATCTGGAGATCGGGATGTTCAAACGATGTTAGATTGCCAAACTCTTCTGGCTTCCATATCAAACGTTCATCACGCCAATGCTGCAAGAGTTTAAGGTTTTATAAGGCCTTTCAATTGGTTTTGAGGCGTCTAGTTTATACCATCAAAAGTTGCATACGAGTTGTTAATAGAGCACTCGGCTGATCAAAGGCCAGAGAACGCATTTGGAAATGAAATTTTATGGAACTGAGATTGGCAGGCAAAGTGCTATTCTGACCGTTGATTATCAATAGATCCAACAACTCTTCTGCCTTTGTTTTCGCACGCTCCTCCTGATCTATGCTGTTGGTTCCTACAAAATGAAGAAGAAAGTGCATTAGGAAAATATAAAAATGGGAAATTGCTTTCCAAAATCACCTGAGTTATCAAATGGGCAGTCGTAAAACCACCGTGCACTGTTCGTCCCAAAGCTACTGAAACTTATATAGTTGATTTGCAAGGCGGCATCATCATGGTACCGCAGCAATGGCTCTTCTTTGAAACCCGGAATATATACTGATAAATCGCCATCTGTAAATATGCGAGATTAGCACCGATGCAATTAAGCAGGCAATCATTACCCTTTGTTTGAACAATTTCTATTGGTGTCGGCTCGTAATGCGATAACAAATGGTGATCCTGATTAGTCGAGACTCTGTGACTTCCAATCATGGTGCGAATGGCTGAGAATGTATTTCCACCAGCGCCAATGACTATCATGGACAATAGATAACGATTATAATGATTGAATTATAAAGTCCTTTGCATTCCATAATAAATCCTCACCGACTTCGTAGACTGCATCGTTGGGGCGTGGTCGATCTATTACGGTAAGCAGAATATGTGCATCCATATTGGCTATGACATAAAACTTCAAATGGAGCCGAGTATTGTCCGTGACATTGTTGTTATTGAGCTTGTTGACCTTGAAGAAATCATTGTACGCATATGACGTGGCAGTGATAAAATAGGTTTGGCACTGGTCCAACTGCGCAAAACTGATATTGTAACGACCCACAGATGCAACGCGTAGCGGAAACACAGTCAACATGCCAATGATAAGGCAACAAAAGCCGAGTTTTATCATTATTTTTATTTTGTTTCTGTTTTAGTCCGTCTGCTTTGGTTAGTGGTTTTATGTCAACTGAATCGGGACGCCGATAAACGGCAAACCAAAGCTTAAAGATGAGGCCGTACTTTAATCTTCTTCAAAGACTTTAAAATCCATAATTTATCGTATCAGTGTTAAGAAGGATCCACAACTTTTTAATTTAAGCGCCAAAGTTATTCTGAACATTTATTGCCGCCATCTATCACGCTCACTAGCGTGAGTAAGTTACTAAGACCCTTAGGAGTTTACTCAGTAGTGTAAAATGTGCCGATTACAGTGTTGTTTTCAACACTTGGTATTTCTCTTCTTCTTGAAAATGAAATCGATTGTGTTTTTGTGTGTATTGGGGAACACATATTTGGGGAAAAAAAGTGCTCTTCAATATTAAAATTTTTGCAAATAAAATGAAACAACAGCCAAGCAGAAAAGCAAAACAGAAAACTGTTTAAATTGTGCCAAAGAAATAATTGAAAAATAAAACGAAAAGTTAAACCCAAATGTAATAACAAATTAAAACGAAATACAGACCGCAGCAGCAAGTTTCAATCCAACCAGCTCCCCATAGCGCCTAGGCTCCAGCGCCCCACCAAACGAGAAGAAAAGAGAAGAAGCAGCAGCAGCCCCAGCACAGAAAACCAGAAAGAGGCAGGGAGAACGAGAGAAAGAGAGAGAGAGAGAAAGAAAAAGGAAAATCTTCATCACGACGTCTGCTGCTGTGTGTTGTTGTTGTTTTTGTTTTTTTGTGGAAAGTTTGTGCAGGCAGCAGATCTGAATGTCTTTATGCTTTAATCATGGTGTATTTTGCCACCATAAACAACAACAGCAACAACAACACCGACACTATACGCTGCTATATTAGAATCTTTCTGATTACAAACCATGACAGAACATGAAAGGTAAGAGACTTATTAAATGAGAGCAAACATTAAACTCGAAACTTTAAAGTCGAGCTTGACTCCACAAAACGGAGCAGAGTTGCCAGATAGCATGAAGTTAAAGCGAGACATGGCGTTCCCCCTGTCCCCACCCCTTCTCTTTCCCTACACCTGCCCCATTTCAACAGCCTCTCTGTCTTTTGGGGCTGTCTGTCTTAATTGTGTTTAATTTATTTTCATTTTTTGCAAATGCCTTTTCATTTAAGTTTTTTTTTTTGTTATATTCTTCCCCTTGAATGAAGGCGAGAGCCAAGCATGAATGAATGAAACTTGTGAGTCATTTTATTTGTCCATGCTCGGGGACTCTGGTTCTATTCTATTTGATTCTATATTCGCTTTTTTCTTTTGTTGTTGTTGTCGTTGGTTCTGGTCGGACGGTCAAGTCTCCACAGTGTCTGTCTGTCGCCACATTTAATGAATGAAATGGTACGCCAACGCCGTCGTCGCCACCAGAACCACAGGGTGAAGAAAGAGACAGAGTGGCGGGCGGGCAGACGGGCGGCCTCGATACGTTCTTTTCCCCTTCCCCCTTTAGAATCTAATTGTTTTCCTTTTGCCACTTGTAAAGCCAAATAGCGATACATAGATACATTGTATGTATGTAGGGTATATGCATGCATATCTCTGTATATGTATGTGTATGCGTATGTCTTTTATGTATCCTGTATTCCCTATACAGTGAGGCAAAATTGCAATTGAATTGCATGATGTCACTCTCATTGGTTTGTCTCTGTTTCTCTTAATTCTTTTTATTATTTTGTTTTATTTTCCTCCCATTTCCCTTAGTATTTACACCAGACACACACACACACACTCTCTCACATACATTTACACATCCAAGGTTGTTGTGTATAGTTTTCATTCATGTCTTGCCTCTTTTCATTCCGTTTCTATAATGAATTAATATACAAAAATGTCTTCATCATATAGAAAAAAAATAGGGTGCTCTTTAACAAGGCTTTTATAAAACATCAAGTCAAAAATAAGTTGGAATATTTTTTGATAAATATGAATAATAAATAAAAAGTCTAGGAAATATTTTAGAAATCATTTTTAAATAGTTTTACCTCTATCTTAAAAATCTCATAGAAAAACCTCTTCATGATGCTCACATTTTCGGATGAATGAAACATATTTTGAAATTTTTGGATTAAATGTTCTAAGAATTTTGACAAGTTAACGTAAAAAAGTTGTAAATTAAAAAGTTAACGTGAAATATTATTTACAAATTGCTAAACTATTTACTATTGAAAATTTGCAATAAACCAGTAAGGTCAAAAAACTTAAGATGAAGTATTCCACGAGGCGTATGAGTAATATTATTGAAAACTTTTTGAAGATATAACACATAAAGTAAACCAACGAGTGAAAAAACAACCATTTTTTAATTCGCTTTGTTCTCTACACTGTAAATCTTAATTTACATTGTGTACAACAAATTTGTTAGAAAAAAAATGTTTGTCAATCAAATTAAATAAACGTTGAATTCTCCTTTTAAATGTCTCGCCAATATTCCTACCATTATAAATGATAGTTATTTATTAATTTACAATGTTCAATATTAGTAATCTTAATACTTAAATAAACAAAAGGGTTTGACTACTAAGTAATAGGCTCTTTGATTCTCATAAAGGATATTTCTTGGTTATGATTTTCATTAGTTTTGTAAAATCGAAGAAAAGATTTAGAAAAGGATTCAAATAATATCATATCTGAAGATAGCCCATGGATTGGCTCGAATTAGCTTAAGTCAGAGTTATAGTCATATTCACACTCACTACTTCTACTTTTACTTTTACTCATATTCATATTCAGAAGCGACTTTAAGCAGCTACAACAACAGCAACAACGACAACTGCAAAATGACGCTGCTGGCGTTGGCGTTCTTTGAACAATAGACAAACGGGCCACACCAACTATTAACTATAAGAAAATATATACACACAATCTATATAGGTTTCATATATATGTATGTGTATGTGTGTAGTGAAACTTTTATTGTTGTCGCTATGTGGTTGAGTGGGTGGCTAAAAAACACCTACATATACATACATTCATTCATACAAACTGGAGCTCTAGCTGGCTGCCCTTTCTTTCATTTTCTTCTTCATTTCGTTTTTTTCTCTAATTTCCCACGCATGCGCCGTTTGTCCCCCCATATTATTTGCGAGAGCTGCTTCCACATAAGAAAGAAAGAAAGAAAAAAAAACCTAAAAATTTTTGATAGACTTTTAGTTTTTGCTTGAGGCAGGCTCTTGTTTCCCTCTCTCTCTCTCTAGCTCACTAACACTCCCGTTTTGCCTCTCTTATTCGTATATGTTTGATATATTCATTGTCATTGGAGTTGTTGGTATTTTTTTAATATTTTATTCTCATTGACAACACCCTTAAAAATCTATTTTTCTAGGTGGCAACTCCAAAAAAGAATGAATATCTGTTCTTCTTAGCCTCTCCTTTTGGGTTTTACGTGTGTGTGTGTGTGTGTGTGTGTGTGTGTGTGTGTGTGTGAGTGAGTGTGTGTGGCAACCCTGGGATTGGGGTTTTCATTCACCAAGTTTAGTTTATCCTTGGGCTGGCTGACGTTGTCGCCGTCGTTGCCGCCATTGCCTCACCTTGGTAAAGAGAGAGAGGCACCGAATGAATAGCAATGCAGTGCCTGGGCCAGCAGAGCAGTCAGTCCTTGACATGTCCTGTATGCAATGCGCGCGGCAACGGCGTCACCATCATCATCATCATCATTATTATAATAGCCATAAGCCAACATCGTCATCATCCATTTATCCTCATCATCGTCGTGTTGGTCGTCGTCGTTGTCGTTTATTCATTCTGTAAAATTGACGAAACTAGGACAAGTGTATACACACACACACACAGGCACACACACCCAAAAAAGGAGTTGCTCAACAACTATCGCTCTCTCTTTCTGTGTCTTTCCCTTCCCTTCTTCCCTTAAAGCTTTTTTCATTGAGTAACTCCGCAGGACACAAAACAAGAAACTCCAAAAAGGCAGACAGAGAAGCAACAGCAGAAGCAACACAAAAAAACAAAAAAATCCAATGTTGAAACTTCTGCGCAGGTTGCTGCTTGGACTGGTTTCGTGCCCTGGAATAGTCCCTATGTATGTGTGTGATTGTGTATCGTATGTGTGTGTGTGTGTGTTGCCCCATTCATAAGGCTTGAGAAATGGAGTTGCTGTCGGTAGCCTTCCTCCGCCCTCTTGCCACAATTGTCAAGAATGAATCTACCAAGCCGGAAGTTGTAATACATGCAAGACACACACACACACACACACACACCTCTCTATTGTGTGTGTGTGTGTATTTTTAAATCGAAGGACTTGTTGTTGTTGTTGGAGTTTTATTTTTAGTCAAACATTAGCTTAGGGTGGATGAAATCAGCCTCTTTTTTTTTTTTTTTTGCTACTCATCGTATATGGCTTCCAAAAAAAAAAACACAAAAAATTGAATTAGCCAAATTAGTGACACTTTTAAGTTATCCAGCCAAACGAGAAGATATAGAGCCAAGACAATGTCCTTGCTCGACCACAGTCGCTGCCAAACATTCTCAATAGCAATATTATAATAATGGCAACATCGGCTGCCTACACCAAACTAAGTTTAAAACGTCGATCGAGCAGGTAATTTGTGATATAGTGTATACAGAGTCTTTCAGTTCAAGTGGTTCAAGATTGTTAAGGAAATTTTCTTTTAGCCACTTTGCTTAGTTTCATTAACCTCTAGCAGGAATTTTTAACATTGTAATATGTTCAAAATTATGTAAGTGTTTAAATTTCAGATCCTTTAGGGTTCTAACTTTCTATATACCATCTCAAAGTATGGTCAATCCTGGCAAAGCCTTTGTTTTTTTTATATGGATAGTAATTAATACGGGTGTAGAACGATTTTGTGCTCTAATTATACAAGTTTTATTGACTTTTTTTAGACCTAAAAAAATCTTCTTTAATATAATCTTACATAAAATACACAAGATTTGAAAAGTTTATATATGTATGTTTTCGAGAACGGTTCTTAAAAAAGCTTTGAATACTACAACTATTTAACTACATTTAACTACAAAGGTTAAAAATTATGGATGTTTATTCCATAAAATATGTTATAGGCCGGAAAAGTTTTATTTTTCATTAAATCTATAGCTTCCTTACTAATTCAACAATTTTCTACAAACAAGGTTTGCTTCGAGGATTATTTTTTACCGAAAGAACATTTCGAAATTTATTTATCCGTTTCAAAAAGCGAATTCATGAACTGCTTTTTCATATTTCTTTTTGCATATTTTAAGTTACAAACCGTTTTGATATAGTTCCTATATTTTTAATTCGGAAAGTCTTTAAAGCTAGCATTAAAACTTTTGTTAGATAACTTAACTTTCACATAAAATTGAAATTGATTTTTTTTCGACCTTGTAGACTGAGTGTTTAAAACATTTATATTACCCTACATTATTCTGAGACCTTCAATAATTTAAATATATTTAAACTTATAAATAATTATAATAACTAACCTTATATGAATAGTTTGGGATGGAAAAAGCACTAGGTCCGAAGCTTTTGGCTAAATCTTTCAATTTACTTAACTCAATTCTTATACTTGTACTAATATTTGAATCATTGTTCTTTTTTTCTTTACAGCGACTTTTTAGTTACAGTACGCGCACAGGTAATGACTAGAGACGAGAGTACCGAGGGCTGGCTCCCGCTGGCCGGGGGTGGCCTGGCAAATGTTTCCATACGTAAACGTGCCAGGCTATCCCCATTGGCATCGGGTCATGACTACATCATCTATGGGCAGAGAATCTCCGATCAGAGTGTAAGCTCTCGTGCATTATAATATTGTCCTAGATACAAATAATAATATGCCACTTCTATTGCAGGTTATATTGAGCTGTATCATCAATCGTGATCTTAAGTATTACAAAGTAATGCCAACATTTCATCATTGGCGCGCTGGCAAACAGCGGAATGGCCTCACATTTCAAACGGCCGCCGATGCGCGAGCCTTTGATAAGGGCGTGCTGCGTGCTTATAATGAACTAATTGATGGTAAAATCTTAATCCTAGAAAGAAATCACTCCATTCAGTTCTCCATCACTCACCCACTAGTTGCATGCCTAGTAAAACGCTTTCATTTGTCATCTGCTTCTCTTTAATGTTTAACTTCTACTTTGCTCTTACTACTTTATAATAGTCCAGTCTAGTTTTAGTTTTAGTTTAGTTTAGTTTAGCCCTCCTCTTCGTCCTCCGTTCACCAAAAATGTCCCAACTGTAGCCTTCTTTGCTTACGTTTACTAATCAAAACCAAAACTTTTTCGTATATCTTATATGCTCTACTCGCAAAACAAAATCAAAAACAAATAATTATTCCATTGGAATTTTTGCAATTTGTTGTTGTCTACTGCTAAAAATAAATCGAAACAAAAATTCCAATTTAAAATCTTAACAAAAAAAAAAAATAAAAATCAAATTGGTAAGTGTTTTAGAGAGGAATTAATTTCTAAAAACCAAAATTAAATCCTAGGATTTGTGCTAGTTGAAACTTATTAAAATAACTAAAATTCCCAGCACATATCTAAGAAATTAGTTGACACAAACAATTTTTATAATGGGCTTTTAAAACACTCTATTTAAAACTTTCAATGTTCTTTTCCACTTTAAAAGCTTTTAAATCATAATACGCTTTGTGTCTGAAGTTTTTGTTAAACATTCTTTCAATATGCATATGTATTTAAATTCAATTTCTATATATTTTCTATAGGACTGGCCAAATCGAATCCCACTATTATATGCCCACCATTGACCAAATACGATTCGGTTGGTGAAGATGATGTATTCATGGTAAGCACACTAAAGTCCTTAAGGATGTATATAAACTTGATTGTAAACATTATGTTCTTTATTTGCATAGACCCTAGACTTACCTGTGGAAAGCGAAAGTTTACAAAAAATACATTCAAGCCCAGAGGGCAGCGAAAAAAGTCACAGTAAGTTAAGGAACTTCTGTTTCTCAATGGACGGAATTCTAATGCCTATTCAATTCGATTTTATTTCTTTAGAGAGCGTCAGCGATCGCCATAAGGATAGCTATAGCAACAATTCCGATTCAGAGAAGCTACCTGCAGCGACCATACACTACATATCGACGGACAAAACTACAACAACGGCCACAACAACAGCAACAGATGCCCCACCACCCACAGCCGCACCACCGCCGGCATCTGCCGCCGCGGCTGGTCAGATTGCACCCAGCGAGAACTACTCGTATGTGACTCTAACATCAGTGCATCATGAATACAATTATCCGGTGGTGGAGCAGCCGGTGGGTGCACAAGTTTTGAACGCTCGCCGGGAATCGATTAGCGCTTTAAAGAAGCGCAATGCTTTGGAAGCGGCCCAGGCCATGGCAGCGGCCCAGACAGTGGCCACAGCTGGCGGTGGTGGTGGTTGTGGTGGAAAGCCCTTGCATAAGCCAAATGTTTCGGATATACTCAAGAAGGAGACACGCCTGCGTTGTCGCTACTGTCACGAATTGTATAGCGAGGAGTTCAATCGACGTGGTGTATGCGAGTTTGCTCCGGATCCGTTTCGCAGTGGCTATGAGTGCATCTCGGGAATGGGTTGTGCCCGTTGCATGATCTATCATTGCATGAGCGATGCCGAGGGCGAGACGGCACAGCATCCCTGCGAGTGCAGCGTTAGCGAGGCCGGTTGCACCAAACGCTGGCTGGGCCTGGCGCTGCTATCCCTGTTCGTGCCCTGCTTGTGGTGTTATCCGCCATTGCGGGCCTGCCACTGGATGGGCATCCATTGCGGCATTTGCGGTGGTCAGCATAAACCGCATGTCTGACATTTGGAGGCCAGATTGCAAGGACAGTACGATGACGACCCCAGGCCCAGAAGCGAACCACCACCACCACCACCAATCCTCCACCACCAACAATTCCAATTCCAACACCAATGCCAATTTAAAAAGAATAATAATGACCACCACCAGCATCCGGATGCGGATCAAAGCAACTACAGGCGCCAGCTGTGGCGTCTCAAGCAGCGTCAATCCCAAACGCAAACCCAATCTGAGCGGCACTTTTACAACTGGGAGCTGTCACATAGTTTGGGAGCTCCCCAAGAACCGCCGCCATATCTAATGCAGCAGCAGCATCAGCAGCAGCCACTGCATCCTTTGGGTAATAAGGCGGCGCAAAATGATTACGGACGTTTATTGTTCTAGAAGAGATCACAAGTTTACGCTTCAGTTTGCTTATTCTTCAAAAAAGTGATTTAAAGAGTCTCTTTTTTCGAAGGGCTTAGAAATGAAAATGCATTTTCCACTTGTTGTTTATCCCCCATTTTTTTTTTTTCAATTTTCGGTTTTTACACAACCCTAAGCACTTTTGGAAAAGAGCTCTTCAACGTTCGAATTCTACGATATGAAACAATGCAATTCGAATAGACACAACTTGTTTCGTGTTTTTCAATTGCATTGTTTCATTTCGTATGACTTTTAACATTTCTCTAGTATACTCCATTTGAATTTTTGCCATAATTTATTGTATATATTTAAATGCATGAGAAGCATCAGAGGATTTTATGATTGTATTCGATATGTTTTATAATCGTTTTAGTTTTTTACCCCTGCGAATCACAAAGTATGCCGATCGTACAAAGTATTCCTAATTTACCTCCATTCATATTCTGCAAATCTTCTGTTATGGGAATCGCCGATTCCGTATCAATAGAATATAGTTATCCGTTAAAGGCATTGCCAAATATATTGTCAATAGCTCGGCAGGAATAAGAAGATTAATTTAAAAGATTATAATGACTTAAACTGGTTTATAAACTGAACAATATTGTTAATTTTCCGACATTCTAGGTATCGGGCAGTACAAATTTATTTGCACGGGTATATAACTTCGGCATGATCGATTTTAATCCGGCCCTCTGGTTTCTAATTGTAATTTATATAAGTTTTAATTATAGTTTTTTTGTATAAAGCAACCTAAAAACAAAAGAAAAAAAAACAACAACCAACCAGGCTATTTTGTTTCTCTATTTTTTTCCTGTTTGTTGTAATTATTAAATTATTTAGGATTTCGAATTTTCATTTGCTACTTTACAAAACAATTGTTTATAAACCTTGTTCTTGTTTTAGTTATATATATTTATATATAAATGTGTCTATTTTTTTATATTTTGTTTGTTTAAACAATTCGAAATTGGAGAACAGTATTACAGCCTAGGCAAAGGCAATGAAGAGAAAGAGTTATATATATAAATATAGAAATCGAAATCTATGTAACGAAACAAAATGAAGTTAAATGCGATTTTCTGTAGGCGCTCAAACAAAACTAAAGAAAGAAAAGTAAAAAAAGAAACAAAAATATTGACAACTCAAAGCGCAAATGCAAAGAAACTCACACACAAAATACACAAAAACAAAAAGAATTACTAAAACAAAATGAAATAGTTAATGACATAAATGTAAAACACAACCAGACACACACACTCACAAACACATAAACACAAAGGAAAACTTAATCCTAAGAATTGCAAATTGTTTAAACAACTTAGTGCGAAAAACCGCCAACTTCCAGGCTTAATATTTTGGCCAGTTCAATGAACTCGCCAAGCGAATTCACTTCCAACTTGTTTAGTTATCGAAAATTGTTAATAACTTTTATGTTGAATTTAAGCAAAAAGAATGTTTTTGACTCTTCTTAGGGCTCATGAAGATTCAAAATATTTCTTTTGAACCACTGCAAATGAAAAATAATTAATTTTGAAAATTTATTTCTAATACATAGTAAAATGAACAAAATGAAAACAAAACGAAATGAGTTAAGAGTGGTCAAGAGACTTAGCCTGGAGGTTTCTGACAGCTTTTTGCAAACCAAAACAAAATATAAAAAAAGGAAAAAAACAATTTGTGATTTGAAATCGATGAAACAGAAAGCAAATGCTAGAAGTTTTGATAATTTAAAAAATTATCAAAAATCCCAAGGCATTTGAACAAATTTAAGTGTTTTCAACAAACTCATATATGCAGCTATATATATATATATATTTATATATATATAAATATAATAATAATAAATAATAAAAAAAAACAGAGCATTAATTTATTTCTTACTATATAATTATTGTTGTACTTGTACTAAGTCAGTGAGAAAGTGAGCAAATGAAAAATGGAAAGAAAGAAAAATCATATAAAAGAAACAAAAAAAAATCGCATATTTATTCAAAAATAAGCAAAGGTTGTGCAAAAACACATTAAGATATAAAAACAAACAAACACAAAAAGTGGGCAATTGTTAGTAACAAAATGCAGAACCGAAACCCCCCCTCCTATCTACCTACCTGTCCCGACCCCCGACATCATCACCTTGCTCTCGGCTGGGAATCCCCCAGCATTACATTTTTGTCCCCAAAACTAAAAAGAAAGTAAAAAAATATAAAAAAACACTCAACAACAAGAAGTACAAAATGTTAAATATGTATGTATAATTTAAAATTATGTTTATTATTTAAATTTAAACAAAATATAAAAATAACAACAAAAACAAATGCCTAACAAGTCAAAACAATAGCAAAACTTCAATATTCATCCAAGTTTTTAAAATAGCTAACAAAATGAAATCATAATTTTATTTATTAGAAAAAGTAAAAAACAAAACAATTTCACAATTTTCCAATTTTGTTTTATAAATATAAATAAACACAGAGAAGAAAACGTAAAGGAAAATGGCATTAAAAGAAAAAACAAAATAAAATAAATGAAAAACAAAAGAAAATGGAAAAAAAAAACAAAATTAAATTAAAATAAATGATATATTTATTCATATAAATGTATTTGAAAATGTGAACAAGAAAAATACCAACAAATAAAAACACAATTTAATAAACAATAACTAAAACTTGTTTGCATTAGCATGGGTAAAACTTTTAAAAGACGATGAAGGTATCTTTAAGGTTTCACCTGTTTGAATTTAGAGCGCACCCGCCTTTTCGTACTTTTTCATCGGTTAATCGACAGTTAGAGCTGCCAGACTTGACTAAATTTTACGCAACACGGCAACTCTGATCATTGTTTTGTTTAGTGGGCCAGCTGAATAATTGCAAGGAAGATGGAAAAATTGGAAGCTTTAAAAATCTCGTCGATGCGCCCACGCAGCAATATCCTCGATCGTCCGCTGTCCAAGGGTAAGACAGAGGTATCGCAAAGCATTGTAGCTTTGCTGTTCAGCGAAATAGTCCAGTATTCCCAGAGCAGGGTGTTCACAGTGCCCGAACTGCAGACCAGGTAAATGTAAGTTCAAATGAAATTTAGAACATTTCCTAATTTGTGTCTGTGTTTACCTAGACTTCATGATTTGGGACAGGATGTGGGCACACGCATCATTGATTTGTATTTTGTTCGGGAGCGCAGCTCCAAGAGGGAAACAAAACTTACCCAAATGCTTCTCTTTGTGAAGACAACCGTGTGGAAAAATCTATTTGGCAAAGAGGCGGAGAAACTAGAACATGCCAATGATGATGAACGCACCTATTATATTATTGAAAAGGACCCACTTGTCAATACCTTTATAAGTGTCCCTAAGGATAAGAGTTCATTAAACTGCTCCAATTTCACGGCGGGCATTGTGGAGGCTGTTTTAACCCATTCCGGATTTGTAAGTATAAAAGTTTTATTTATAGCAATTGCAGAATTATTTAGTATGCTGCTAAGTTGTCAGAAAACTATAAAACTATTTATATTTTTCGTATTATTTGACAATTATTGCATTCTCCTCGTATTTTCAGCCCTGCAAAGTTTCTGCGCATTGGCACAAGGGGACAACGTACATGGTAAAGTTCGAGGATTTTGTTATTGCCCGAGACAAGCAAATGGAGGAGAAATAAACAAGTTTTTATTAACAATAATTTCGTGATTCATTTTAATTTTCTCTACAAAACCAAATTACCCGTTTAAATAAACTTAAACTGACGATCCTTGTAAGCCACTTGACCGGTGCGGTACTTCGCCTCGCGTCCGTCGCGTTCACTCTTTAGGGCCCAGGCATAGACAACAATGGGCAGCACAACAGCAAAGAGACCAGTGCGGAAGGATTTGCCCGTGGGCTTAAAGTGCTCAAAGTTAGACACACGCATGGCCTGGAAGCGAGCCAGACCAGCATCGAACTAAAAAAAAGAGGAAAATTAAGTGAAAACATTCAGCGATTTTGAGTTGATGACATAACCCATAAGGATTTGAGTCTTGCTTACCACTGTGCCGCCCTCGCCAGTGGCATGACGGAAAGGATTCGAGCTTTGCTTCAGAAACTCGGTACGTAGTTTCAGAGTCTGCTCATGCTTGCGCTTGATTAGCTCCTGCTCTTCCTTGGTTAAAACCATATTTCTTTCCAAGTAATTTGTCGCAAATCAGATTGTTGTTCTTCTTCTTTGCGAACAGCTGGGAGGCGGAGTGGCCAGAGTATGTGAAAGCGAAATCCCAAAAAAATCAATCATGTATCGAAAGTGACCACAGTTATCGAAAATATTTTGAAACCGATATGCAAGTAGTTGCTATCGAGATATTTAACGGTTCATAAATTGCTACAAAAATGTTGCAGAGTAAGTTCTTTTGATTTAACGGTTTTGCACATTTATACAATCTTGGGTGGTCCCGGAACGACCAAGCCAAAGCCTGCTGCTTCGTTTCCACCCCCAGCACTTTAGTGCGCCGACTCGCAACTCACTTTACTTTTTTCCTCTGCCATCTCGCTTGCACTTTTATATACGAATTGTCCTAGGACCAGTCTCACCCTATTAAGGTCTCTCACCGCGCATGTCCTGCAAAGTGTTAAGCGCAGATCTCATGTCAATGTCCTGTTCACGAGCTTAGGCCAGTTTGACATATAAGTTCTCTGGAAAATCAAGAGTGACAGAGAAATGAAAGTGAAAAGGAAAACTGTCTATGGAAACTAATGAAATAAAAATTAAGAGGAAGTGGCTAAACGTTGGTAATAAATCAATAATAAATGAGTCTGCGCATGACAATTGCAATTGGAACACACTATCCAGCCGAGAGAGACAGAGGGAGAGATTGACATGCGCACTACTGCAATTGGGTGGTAAAATGCATTTGGCTTAGCCTTAAACAACAACCCGAGCACACCCGGTTAAGGGGGGGAAGTATTTGAGGTATTCGCTTAGGGGTTGATTTCGCCTGGTTGCCTGCGGAGTTGCGCCGTTGGTCCTCGTCGTAATCAGCCATCCTCTTCGTTTTCACTTGTCTGTGCCCAGCGTTTAATTGTTGTTGTGAACAGGACCAGCGCGGAGGCAGTGCCTCAAAAGAAAAAAAATTGGCTTACATTTTCTGTATTGATTATTTGGATTATAAAATTTATTAAATTTCGTGCAATATCTTTTAACAACCCCCCAGGATGAGTCTCAAGTCGAGTGCGCGCATTAAGAAACGACGCTCCGATGCGGCAGCGGCTGCCTTTGGAGCAAATAGTGTCTCATCATCCTTTGCCAATACAACCACCACCTCCAGCAGTAGCAGTAGCACCACTACTGCCAATACTAGCAACAACAACAACAACAGTAATAACCAAGCTGTCCCTCCATTGAACAACAGCCACATCAATCCCACGTCCGGGTTGTCCAATGCCACTATCAAAAAGCACAGCTTTGTTGGCCGTAATCCGAATTTCGATACGGATGAGACCAAGCTACTCATCCAATTGTGGGGTGATCCCAAATTGCAACGAACTCTCATTACCACTCATAAAAAGCATGCGGTGATCTGTCAATTGGCGGCCAAAATGCAGGAATATGGTTATCACAGGTCACCGGAGGAAATAACCACCAGAATCAAGAATCTGAAGTGTTTCTACAATCGCCTGAAAAAGGACAAGGAATGCGGTGGCTTGGGTGCCGATACGGAGCCAAGTTGGAAACACTTTGCCGAAATGGATGCCATCATGACGCGGCCCATCTTTAGTGTGCGTCCCAATGAGGTGCCGGCACCATCATTGAAATATCAGCTGGAACAGGCACTGGAAGAGCATGCTGAGCGTCGAAAGCGACGCATAGAGAATGGTGAGGAGCTATCCGAGAGCGATACCGAAGAGGATGACATGCTGTTGTCCGCTTTGGTTCACAAAACTAAAGACCCAGTTCCTCGGCGAGAGGACGATACAGAACAGGAGCAGCTAGATGTTGATATCAATGGCACCGGAAATGGCGAAGTGGGAGGTGTGTCCAGGGAAGATAATACAACGTTGGGTGTCAAGCGTCGGAAACTTTCACCAATAGCCACAGATGTGGATATGGGAGAGGCTTTAAATTGTCCACCCAGCATTAAGACTGAACCGGGACAAGAAATAAAACCAGACACAACATCTGCACCTGCTCCTCCACCAATTCCAACCGAGCCAGAGGTGGAGGAGGAGGACGATGATTGTTTGCTCCTGCCCCTGACCAAGGAGGAACCTATTGATGTGGATGCCGCCGACGAGAGATCTTCGACTTCTCCAGTGGCAGTAGCACCACAACCCGCTGCCACTATGCCCACATTGGTGGACATGTTGCAATTGCAGACCAAGAGTCCATTTACATCAGCCAATATCATTCCGGCCAGCAGCATTACGACTACAGCCAGTTGCACCTTGACCACGGCCAGCAATTCAACGACTGCCGGAAAGTTACAACCTGGGAAAATTTCACTGGTGCCCACTAATTTCCTCATGCAGCCCAAAATCCCTGGAGCGGCGCCTACTGCCAACAATGCTGCCAACGCTCTCATCAGTCAAGCCAAGGCGGGGGCTCCTCAGTTGCAAATTCTACAAAGTGCCATCAATCAGGGGGCCCGCCTAATGATTAGCGGAACTGCTCCCGCTGCCGGTGCTCCGACAGGTAATCCTGGTCTAATGGCTACTGCACCGGGGGGAGTCAAATTCGTCCTGGTCAATGCAGATCAAGCAAAAGCCGCAGCCGCTGTGGCAGCGGTGGGCAAATCTTCGGCCTCGCTACCCTTAGCCACAGCCCAGGCGGCGGCGGCTGCTCAGGTCCAACAGCAGCAGCAGCAACAACAGCAACAGCAGCAGAAACAATTGCAGCAACAGAATTTTCAACAAGAACAGCAACAACAGCAGCAACAACAAATACAACAGCAGCAACAATTGGAAAAGGATGATAAGCGTCGTGCACAGGATAGGGCACGTGATGATCAGCAATCCAAGCGTCACATGACAAGTGAGTCCCTATAACTTCTCCTTTAGGTGAACCATCTATTAATCTAGGGAAATCTCTTCTCTTTCAGCTATGAGAATTCTTTTGCGACAGCTGCTCAATGCTCAAAACGAAGCCAATGAGATTCAACATAATCGTCTATCATTGGAACGCGAACGCCTGGATTGGGAAAAATCAATGGGTGATCGCTTGCTAACACTATTGCCAAATCTCTTGCAATCTGGAGGATCTGCCACGGCGACAAGTAATGCTGGTCCGACAGCTGCTCCAACGCAGCAGCAATTTATAGTCTCAGGCAATGGCGGAACAGCACAGCGTTTGCAGCCACCCAAGTTACTCTTTACCACAGCTCTGCCCATGACAAATGGCACCACAATGGCCATGCCCCATATACTCGCATCGAATTCGTTGCCCAAGGTTATAGCGGCGACGTCATCCAACGCTACAGCAACTACAGCCAAGCCATCAACCTTGGATAATGATGTCCAATTGATTACGCCCAAACTGGAAAAGGAAGCTTAAGCTCAACTGCATTACCAAAACTAGTCGACTTTCAACTGAATGATATTATAAGAAATATTCTCAAAGTGATCTCCTGTAGAAGTGAAACGAATGATATTCTTGCCCGCCATTTAAATTTTTGAAATTCCACGCTGTATAAAATAAAACTGTCTAACAATTTCAGTTCTAAATTAATCAAGTCAACAATATTAATTCTACCATGATTAATATTAATTCCAAAGGGATTCCCCGATTTAAATAATGTAGAAATCTTTTAGAGAAAGGACCCCAGAAGATCAAGGATTACTTAAGTCCTATCGCAAATCCTAATTGCACAATTGATAATGGTAAACTCCGTTTGGATAACTTTAGCATATTCATTTATGCACAAACTTAATCTAAACATTTTAACTACAAACAAATTCAATCCTAGATCTTATAGTATAATTTATGCTAGCAAGGATTCAATACTATATATTAAGACGTTCCATATCACGTATTTCCATAATATCTGTCTTAAGTCGCTGTTTTACGATCTCTCGCCAAATAGCCTCCCGATCTCGATTGTCCGTCACACCCATCCTCTGTAAGGATGTGTCCGTAATCCGTAGCAGAGCGCGTCCTGTGATATCGTGCTGAAATTAAGAATTTAAGTAGGCAATTGTTAAAATGTTGTTTGAGCGAAATTTCAATATTTAATTCCACAGAAGTATTCATTTTTTTTTTGTTTTTCAGTTAAAGAATCTTTTTTGGAGGAAATGGCAGATCTGCTTCCCAAGCCTAAGCCTACCGAACGGGATCAAAACAGGTATTTACTTTGGTTTCTTTACCTTGGCAAAGAGGGTCTCGTATTTAATGTATTCACCACAGTGCCGTCGATACCATTTAAGTACATCGGTTACCGTCCATTGGTGGACAGCCTTAGGTCTTGTAGTTTTAGTCCGAGTTTTGCTTTGCGTAGAATTGCTCGTTTCTTCGCCCATTTTATTTATTTTATTTATTTTTTTGTTAAAAAACAACACCTGCTGGAAATACTGGGCAAGCAGTGGATGCCACTATTTCTGGCATAAACAGCTGATGAATCAGCTAGAGAAAGACACTGGAGACGTTATTCGACTATTCGATATTTTATTTCACTCATACTTACGATAAATTATCGATAGACGGTGAATCGAAAAGATTGCCAGCTCTAATCGTGACTGGCGCTTACAACGACCGAAAAAAAGTGAGAAAACTCTAGATAAAAACACCCAAATACGCAGTAATTACACACAATAGGCATAGAAAAAGAAAGAGAAACTGAATTGCCGCATAGTGAACGAGACGAACACACATTTAGTTGAACGGTTTTGTCAAAAAATTTAACTGGTTATCATCACCAAACGAAAACTCTTTCCAAAGTCGCAAGATGGCCGGAGCAACACTTTTCGAGCGGGCCCAGGCTTTGTCTAGCGTAAATCGCGAGGAGGACAATAGCAACAGCAACACTCTACTCAATAAATTGGTTCGCGACCAGGAAGGAGCCGAAAACGATGAGGAACGCATACGAATTAAAGAGCAGGGCATCCTACAGCAGGGTGAACTCTACAAACAAGAGGGCAAGGCTAAAGAGTTGGCTGACCTGATCAAGGTGACGCGTCCGTTTTTAAGCTCCATTAGCAAGGCAAAGGCTGCGAAATTGGTTCGTGCATTGGTCGATATGTTTCTCGACATGGATGCTGGCACTGGCATTGAGGTGAGTTTGCTTATTTCCTCATTGTATAACTCTATGCAATAACTATTTCCGGTTTTTGGTATAGGTGCAACTGTGTAAAGACTGTATCGAATGGGCCAAGCAAGAGAAACGTACTTTCTTGCGGCAATCCTTGGAAGCACGCCTCATCGCTTTGTACTTTGACACCGGTTTGTATACAGATGCTCTCTCCTTGGGCTCGCAATTGCTGCGGGAACTGAAAAAACTGGATGACAAAAACCTATTGGTGGAGGTTCAACTGTTGGAAAGCAAGACCTATCATGCACTCAGCAATTTACCCAAGGCCAGAGCTGCACTGACTTCTGCCCGCACAACGGCCAATGCCATCTACTGTCCACCCAAGGTGCAGGGCGCCCTCGATCTGCAATCGGGCATTCTGCATGCGGCTGATGAGCGTGACTTTAAGACCGCCTTCTCTTATTTTTATGAGGCCTTCGAGGGTTTCGATAGCGTCGATAATGTCAAGGCCTTGACCTCACTGAAATACATGTTGCTGTGCAAGATCATGTTGGGACAATCCGATGATGTCAATCAGATTGTCAGCGGTAAATTGGTAAGACATAACAAAAAATCATAGTTTGTGGAATTTTTCATTTCAAATAACTTTTTTATTTATAGGCAATCACTTATTCCGGCCGTGATGTAGATGCCATGAAGGCGGTAGCGGAAGCTTCACACAAACGCTCTCTGGCTGATTTCCAGACAGCATTGAAGGAATACAAAAAAGAACTGGCCGAGGATGTAATTGTGCAGGCACATTTGGGTACGCTCTATGATACCATGCTGGAGCAGAATCTTTGCCGGATCATTGAGCCATATTCCCGTGTGCAGGTAAGTCTCAAGTCCAGTAGTCGCAATTCTTTTATTTCTAATTGTAAACGTCTGCATAGGTTACCCATGTGGCTGAGAGCATTCAATTGCCCATGCCGCAGGTGGAAAAGAAGTTATCACAAATGATTCTGGATAAAAAATTCAGCGGCATTTTGGATCAAGGTGAAGGTGTGCTCATAGTCTTCGAAGAGATGCCAGTTGATAAGACCTACGAACGTGTTCTGGAGACTATACAAAGCATGGGAAAAGTTGTGGACACTCTCTATCAAAAGGCTAAGAAGCTATCGTAAAACAGAAATACTTTTTCCAAACAGAACAGAAGAAACACTCTTAAAAACTCTTTCCCCAACTCCTTCACATTCTCCTTTGATCTTCAACAGAATTCGCTATATAATCTACTCTCTCCTCCATATCCCGATATTCTTTCAACGGAATTCTCCAGATTTTTTATATATATAAAAAGTAATTTTTCTTTTTATCGTTTTGGGTTATTCTTGTGTTTCCAATAGTCTCACCCCACATAGACACACACACACACACAAACCATATACAAATAGATTATTCATCCTGATTTTTCTAATAAAATATCCATCGGTGGCAATTAATAGCAAACAACAATAACAACAGTAACTACAAAAAATGTAAACCTAACACATAAGCAAAATTTATTATTCAATGCGGAATCGAATTGTTTACGTGAGTGCGTGGTATGATAAGCAAAAATTTTCAATTAACTACTTAATAAATACAAAAAAAAAAACAAAAAGGTAAACAAAAAAATAAATAAGAAACAAAAAACCTATATGGTGGCAAAAACAGAAATTTGTATGTAATTAATTTATATTCTCGATAAGACAAAACGGGGATCTTTTCTGTTTCTAATCAACCTAAAGCTTTATCGCTATATAAGCCCCAGCATCAGATTGTCTCTCAGCAGTAGTCAGTTCCGATTTCGAGATGCGCTCCCAGCAATTGCTAACGCTAATCTTTGTCTTGATGGGGATTATGGGGGCTTTGGCTTTTCCGAGTCCTCCCTACTTTCCGCCGCCTATAATAAGGAGCAGTGTGAATGCGTGAGTCACATATACATATTTATATTTGTTTAATGTATTCAAAATTTAACATATTTTTGTTTCACAAAGGGTAAACAGCGAGATACGCCCGGCAGGAGGTCGGTTTGGTTCTATTCTCAAACCACCAATTATTCATTAAAATATGCAACAATAAAATCTTTTTATAATATGTATTTCAAAAGTTAAAATTTGAAATGTATTTTTGTTCGTTTCATGAAAAAGGAAAAAGCAAGTATAAACGATTTGGGCAATTTATAATTGTATAAATGAAAATTCTCTATATAGAATAACACAGATTGACAAAAAACCAAATAGAGTTTTAGTTTTTTATCCCATCTTTAATACAAAATATTTTATTTTAAAAATTCATTTGATTTAAGCAAAAAATTTATTAAACCTAAATTTAAATCAAAATAAATGGCAGCTCTTCTCTTTCTGTAGTTTTCTGTAAATATAAATACAATTTATTTGTAAACCAAATTTCTTTCGTTAAATATATTTAGAGTCAAATTGATAGTAAAGAAAATGATTTTATGAAAATTCTGGTGATCATTTAATTTGAAGTATCCAAAAAGTAAAAGAAATTTAATAATTTGCTTGATTGATTTTATTTTCTGACATTAGATTATTCTATTAACTCATTGATAAATAAATACTTTGGCTTTTTTTTTTGCATAAATTCAACGTTGAGATTAACCAAAATGATGGGTAAGACCTAAACCGGCGTTGAAATTAGATTGACCCCTGAGTGGTCCACTTGTCCATTTGCTGGCTCCACCCGTCAAGTCGAGATGGGTATTGCGATTCTGAGATGACCATAGATTGGCACGTCCATCCAAGCCCAACTGACGACCCAAGCCGGGAATATTGCTCTGAGTAAGACTGGCGCCATGACCATTGGCATGGGAATAATCCACTCCAAAGCCATTACGTTGGAACTTCAGGCCATTGGCTAGTTGATTTTGTGAGGCAAAGACCTTGGCATCCACATTGTGTTTACCTTTGTTGAAGAGATTGGCATGAGCCGACTGCTGGAAGCTCGATTGAACGCCAGGAGTATGGGTCTTGGTGAGATCGAAACCATGGCCATGACTAAACCGGATAAAAGGTAATTATTAAAATTATCTATTATATTTTTTATTAAACTTACTTATTGTAGGCCAAAGTGCCACCGGTTGTTACGGGACCACCTTTGGTATTGCCAGCGGCGAATACTTGACCAGCCACATTGTGTTTGGGATTGCCAAAGGCCTTGGTGAGACTGACACGTGCATCGGCTCCTCCATTTGGATTTGAAGCCACTGAACCACCCAAAACTTGACGACGCACACGATAGATTGGTGGGGAACGTGTTGGTTTAGGATAATATGGAAGAGTTTGGAAACGTTGTGCCTCAATGGCTACAGCAAAAAGTGCCAAAAGGCAGGCCAAGATTAGAACGCTTCCGTTTTGCATAATGCTTGTGGTTTTAGCTTGAGATTGCTACTGATGTCGATATGGGATAAGAATCGGCTTTTATATACCTACTACGAAAAGCATTTCGCTATGGGGAAGCACCTACTCGAAGTTGTGGTGATTTACAGAAAACGACGATGCATCTGTCTTATCAGCTTAGAGTCAATGGAATTCCCCGTATCATATTTCAAGTGGTGATTTACTGTGAGAGAGTCTGTAAGATGACCTAACTTGGAATTCGGTAGACAGTCCAACCCAACGCCACCCAATTTGACCTCCATTTCAGGACACTTGTTGATTTGGCCTCCTTTCGCCTTCTCCTCTTTGCCATAGAAATTCTTAGCGCATCGTCCCCTTCTTCTTATAGTTAATCGGACCACCCATTTCCGTTTCTGCCTTGAGATGAGATGAGCACTGAAACACTTGAACATCTTGCGCAGGACACAAAATTGACAGTTATTAGCACTTCTCCGTTTTTACACTTGTCACGTTTTATCAATATGAGTAGAGGCGAATCCTTTGCCGATGAGTGGAGAGCTCAGCCAGCTGCAAAATGAGCCAAAGAGAGCCCAACTCAAGTTTCTCCTGCTTCGAGTGAAGTTTCCCTTTTGGCAACTCTAATTGAATTCGATTTGTGCGCAGGAGCAGAGCAAGCCAAGCGAAATGAGAGCGCCAAAAAGCGAAACTGTGAATGTCAACGGAAAGTTTACACTGAAAATAACGAAAGGTATTGAAAATTTGACTGAAATGCTCAATATTTAAAAGATATAAAACAACAAACAACCATTTAAGTGTTTGGATCAGGTAATTAAGCAAGTACTTTTATGTATTTATTTAAATCGCCATTAAAAGGTTTTGTTTTAATCGACCTTTTAAAATTGGACAATTTTTTAAATGAAGTCTTCATGATGTAACCCTTAACTATAAAAAACCAATTTAATTTTTTGCTTTTTGTTAAACAACTTTTGCCACTTTAAATGACTGTTCTATTAACTATTTTTATTTGAGGGAGCTTTTAGTCTATTGTCGCTTGAATAGTATGATATTTTTTAATATTACAAATCAAATTGGCTCTATACGGCACTTTCGAAATATTGTGAGATATTACAATCATTATTCAAAATTCAAATAGTGACTTAAGATTGCAATTTGATAGCCTAATGAAGTAAATTTAATAAATTTAATACAAGGTTTTTTTTATTTTTAGATCTGGGGCATACTATCAGGCATTAAAAAATCGTAAAGAAGTTATTTAAGGTGTCATTGTCTTACGTCGTAAGATAGAACAATCGTTCATTGATCCAACCCAAAAATAATAAAAAGGGGATTTAAGGCTTTTATGCTTTTTACATCAAAACTTTTTACAAACAAAATTACCTGTACCAGTACTTTTTCAAGAACTAGAGCTGATGACAAAGATAATAATATTAGTAAACAACAGTAGCAAAGGTTCATGTAACCGATATACTTTTGCTGTGTTATTAATACAAGCATAAAATAGTGATCAATTGCATCACAAATGAAGGGACTATCTCTGTTTTTAATTGGAAGTTGCCTAAAGTGTATCGAATTCATTCGATAACCTTCATAAAACTTTACTTCACAATTTCCATATTTCATTTAGTTGTTGATCTTCTGCAACTGCTCCGAATGAAAATATTATATTTTGCAAATAATGAGAAAAACAGTAAAGAACCTCATGATAACTTCTGCTTGAGCGACCAAAGTAAATAAATACACATCTAAATATAAAGTCATGCTTTTATAGCTATCAATGAACATGTGAGTACAAAAATAAGAACGCAAAATGTTGTATAAATCAGTTGAATTTAATCTAATTTTAGTCTACTTAAAGAGCGATAACCTAATATTCACATTTTATTATTTTGAATGAAACAACCTAAACCCAAATTGCAGCTATATACACATCATTTTATTTTGTATGAAAATATATTGTGTACATGATTAGGAATATATTCCATTTGATTCAATTTAATTGATCTGCTGGCCCTGTTCCAATGGAAGATTGATATCCCGACGCACACGAATTGGACGTGGATGGGATGTTGGACGTGGGCTGTAAGGTCTCGGCTTGCCAGGCGTAGCCACAGCCAGAGCACAGCAGATGGCTAGGAAGACCGCAAAGATGATGGAGAACTTCATGTTGCTTTCCCTTTGAGTAACGAATGTTGATTGATACGTGATCGATTATAAAGTCAAGCTTTTATAGGCGCCGAGCTGTTATCAATGGATTGGCACGTACAACAGGAAAAGTAAACATGTTTTACCTAATTAAAATGTGGTTTGCATAAAGTACTTCACACTGGAGGGGATTTTTCTGGCCTGGCCAGAGCAAATTGTAAACAGAGATGGTTTTTCTTGGAAAAACTGTTTCGCATATGTATTTGTACACTCTTTAGTAGTAGCTTATCAGCTATAATCTGTGTCTCTTAATAGTCGCTACAGTTTTGCTGAATATTTCTCTTAAGTAACTATAATTTTATTTTAATAACATGACTAAGTAGAAGAGGAGATTTGCCTTTGGTGAAGCGCTGCTCAAGTGATTTAAAGTACATTTTAGATACAGAGACTCCTATTGAAGGTTGTTAAAAAAATTTTACTTGATCTGCACTTGATTTGAAACACGATTCAAAAGCTTTTATCTTTTAAAATCAAGAATGTAATATACATTGCATTCTAAAAATGGTTTAAAATATTTCTACTTACTTTCAAAATAAAAAAAAATCCCTGAATTTAGGCTATGAATAATGATTGGTCGAGTCGAAATGCTTCAAATTTGTATTTAATCAGTTTAATTTGAATTTTTGGCGCCTTAGCTGTCAGCTTCCTCTTTCTCTTTGTCCATGCTGCTGGTCGTGTCAAATCTCATTAGGTTGAAACGTACATATATGAAACGCGCTTGAGCGAGCTTTTCCGCTTTTGAGCGTAATTTTGTTGACTCTTTTTCAGTTTGTCCATTTCCCCTCCAGCCATCCACCACCCACCCTCTCGTTCTTGGCTTTGGTTTTGGGTTTTGGGGAAAATTCTGTGTCTGTCAAATGCTTGTGTAGAGGCAAGACGTATAGAAAGAAAAACTTTTTGCTTATCGATTACGCACGTAACACAAAAAAAAAAGAAAAAAAAACAGATTTCAACGCGAAAAATATATAAAATAAATAAATAAAATTTAATTGGTCACAAAGCAAAGTTAGTCTAGATGCAATTAAATGTGTAAGCAAGAATTTGCATATTTTACTTTAAATTGAGAGAGATAAGAAAACTTTAAGGAAAACAACGAAAATATGCGAGTGCCTGTATGTGTGTGTGTGTGTGTGTGTGTGTCGTCTTAAGTGTCTCTGGCTTTGGCCTTCAACAAAGTGTGCGAAAGAAAATTTGTGTCTACACGTGCGAAATGGTCTTGAGAATAAAAAATCATTCCAAAATGTTATCTGTTGTATAACTTGGCAAAGACCTTCAAAATTGCAATAGATTTATGTTTGCAACTTAAATCAATATGCATTAAAAAATATTGAATTTACTTAAATTAAATACTTTAAAATTTAGTCAACATAATTTTTAAAATATGATTTCCTTTTTAAGTTTTGTTTTTTTTTCATATTACAACAACAAGTCTGTTCTATATACGAACTACCCACTCACACAGACATACATACATGTAAGCCCACACAAAAAGTTACATATACATACATACATACATATATACATACCCATTTACCTAGATTTTGTAATGGGCCAACTGTGCGTATGTGTGATAAAGAGAAAGAAGAAGAGCCAGCAAACGGAATGCTTCCCAAAATTCACTCATACGCTCAACTGAATGTAGCGCTCAAAGCTCATCCGCTCACTTGGACCTCACTCAGAATAAAACTTGCTCTTTGGCTCAGTTTTAAGTTGTGCACTTGTTTTCGTCTCACCATTTTGGCCAAGCCAAGTGGGAAAATTGTTTATGGCCTATGGGAAATGTCAAAAGGAAATCGCAAGTTGACAGTTATCTCAGAATAATAAGAAGATTGTTCTATTTACAATGTGGAAAAAAAGAAGATAAAGATAAAGACTTAAAGCAAAGCGTTTTAGAATTAGTCATAGCATACTTATAGGTGCGACTAAAGAATATTTTGATTAATCCTTTTCAACAGGTTTTTTTTCGTTTCAAAAACCAATTTAAAAGCCTTTCTATTGTTTTGGATACAAGTAATTTGACCTAGTTTCCACTTGATGAACATTTCGCCTGTTGTCTGAATTGCTATCATTGTCTATTCACAGCTGCTTAATGGCTATAGAGATGATGATGATGATGATGACGCTGCAGATGATGTTGTAAATGTGAGTGAGAGACTAAAAGCAGCAGCAGGAAACAGGAGGAGGAAGTGTCAGCTGAAAGCGGAAACAGTGAACGAGAAGGTGGCCAGCCAGGCGAGTAATAACTGAGGCAAAGGAAACATTAGACAAAAGGAAAGGCCACAACCGACAACAGACGAAGACAGTTCAAAGTCCTAATAACACAAAATGAATCCCTATAATACGGGTGCTGGCGGTGGTGGTGGTGGTGCTGCCAATCCCTTTGGCGCACCAGCCTCAAATGCTGGTTATGGACAGCAGGGAGGAGGCCCTGGCTATGGCTATGAGCAGTCAACAGCCCCAGGCTATGATCAGGGAGGTGGCTTCAACTACGATCAGCAGCAACAGCAGCAGCAGTCAGCAGCGGGCTATGGACCACCTGGCGCCCGTCCTCGTGTAGATGTTGAGGCCAGTGGAGAAGTGGATCCCAACTTGTAAGTCAATCACACTTATGTCCAAAAAATGGTTTTGATAACTTATCGTTTTGGTTTGCTCAGGTATCCCGAGGCTAAGGAATCAACGCACAAAGTACGCGGTCATTCGGACATTTTGGAAATGTTTTTCGGTGCCAGCACAGAGCGAGAGCTCATTCCCGTCAAGAGTTTCTATTTCTTTTTCTATGCGGCCTTTGGTTCGCTATTTCCTCTGATGGGTGTCTACTTCAAGCAGATGGGCATGAATCCGGGACAATGCGGCATCCTTGTGGGCATGCGTCCGTTTGTTGAGTTCCTTTCGGCTCCATTTTGGGGCTCTTATGCGGATCGTTGTCGTCAGGGCAAGAAATTGTTGCTCGCCTCATTGGCCTGCTGGGTACTCTTTACCATTCCGTTGAGTTTTATCCGTCCCGAGGCTATCAATTGCATTGAACAACACAATGCCACGAGCTACGTGCTAACCTATACTCGGACAAAGCGTGATCTCTCGGCCATTAGTAGCTATGAACTCGATCAGGGAACAATGCCGGCCGAGGAGGCTCTGGAGGAGGCTGAAGCGTCTCATAGTCGTAGCAAGAGATCGATTCTTCTGCCAACTATTGATGCAGGAATTTCCCCCGTGCACATTAACTTTGTCAGCAATTATGATAATAAATATCATCGGGATTATGTAACACCCATCTTCAGTTCAATGGTCTATCGCACTCCGGTAAGGGAAATGAAATTAGAATCTCTTGATCTTGGAATTAAAACTCTGTTTTTTTCGCAGGACATACAAAAAGCTTTCTTTCTGCTGCTGTTGGTTATTCTAATTGGTGAATTCTTCAGTGCTCCGGCCATTACTTTGGCGGACTCGGCGGTTATTACCCTGCTTGGAGAGGATGCCGATAAATATGGACATCAGCGAATGTTTGGCTCCTTGGGTTGGGGCATATCCATGTTTTTGGTGGGCATTGCCTTGGATCATTCCACCTCGTTCTCGAATCATCCGTGTGGAGCCGGCAACAAGGAAAAGAACTACAACATATGCTTCTCCATATTCTCCGTGCTGATGACTTGTGCCATAATTTCGGCCTCGAAAATCACTTTCAAATACGATCCCATCGATGAGAATCAGCAGCAGGCCTCGTCGCAGTTTGTGGATCCCAACAAGAAGGCCGAGGAGGAGTCAATGAATCAATTGGCCGCTCAACTCAATTTACCATCACTGGCTGTGGGTAGCGGCAGCGCCGCTTCAGGTGCCTGTGCGGGGGGTGTTAGTAGCTTCTTGGCCGCTGGCCATCAGCCGCAGCCTCATATCGGAGCCGAGTCGAAAGTGTTTGCCCAGACGGCCAAGGAATTGCCCGAATGGATGACGGTGTTGACTCATTTCAAGGATCTGAAAACGGCCTCATTTCTGTTTGTGGCCTGGTTCATGGGCTTTGGCATTGGTCTGATATTCACCTTCCTGTTCTGGCATTTGCAGGACTACGGCGGCACGCCCACTCTCTTCGGTGTGGCCTCTGTGATCAATCATGTGTCCGAGATATTTGCCTACTTCTTTAGCTTCCGTCTGATTACCCAAATTGGTCATGTCAAGGTCTTGTGTCTGGGTCTAATTGGCAATGTGTTGCGCTTCTTGTACATTTCGTATCTGACGAATCCCTGGATGGTATTGCCCTTCGAATTGATGCAGGGCATCACTCATGCCGCCGTCTGGGCAGCCTCCTGTTCGTATATTGCCCACAACACGCCCAAGCATTTGCGTGCCTCGGCTCAGGGTGTGCTCCAGGGCATCCATCATGGTTTGGGACGCGGCTGTGGTGCCATTATTGGCGGTATGTTTGTCACCTATTACGGTACTACTGCTACCTTCCGTTGGTATGGTATTGTTTGTCTCTTTGTGCTCGGCTTCTTCATCTTCGTCAACTTCTATCGCAAGGAGCAAGGATTTATATCGGAAATACCAGTCACTGAGGATCCACATCAGGTGAGTGCCAAACAAATCAAATTAAATTCATGTCGACTAACTTGTCCGCTCTTCAGGTGGCTGAGGAAACTTCCCACTTGGCACCCCATGGTGTGCCCAGTAATCCCATACCACGAGCTCTATCCAACTCTCGTCTCAATGAAATGAATCCCAATGGCGGACCATATGGTACCTACCAAACCACTGGCGGCAATCTGGATATCCCTGGAGCCAATGCGCACAATCCGTTTGCGCAGTAAACTATATATAATCATATAGATCAACACCAGGATCAATCAGAATCAATACTCGCAATACCAAACAACAAAATATGAAAATTCACTCACTCACACATAAGGTAAAAGAAACACACACACACAAATGAAAAAAAAAAGAACAGAGGAAACTAAGAAGGATCGAATCAAGGATAAAAAACAAATAACCGCAAACATATCTTGGACATTGGCCTGCAATATTGATTGCTTAATGTGTGCATTGCTTTATTTTGATTGGTTAAGCAATATACAAACAGTCACGAGTAGTGGAGAATCTAGGAATATGATATGGGGCAAACTTGTTCCTAAAAGTAGGCAATGGGCAGTCGAAGGATTCATTTGTTGAATATTACAAAGACATTTTTGGTATTTAGAAAATGATTCTATTTATAGACAAGTTTTTGAAGGTACAGTTGACCTCAAAAGTAGCTTCAGTTTCCAAAAACATGAATTGCTTGCCTACTTCAGGGGGCAAGCTACCCTTTTTCTACCTTTTGACCCATACACCCTCTCACAAACACACACATATATACATATATATATATATACATAGGTATATTTTATATAGGACATATATATACATAATACTTACTGTAAAGTATTTATAATTTATTACTTAGTTACAGGAACCAAAGAGACAACAAAAAAAAAACATATTTTTATTATTTTTTAAAACTGTTGCAAGAGATTGAAACGAATTTTCAGATAGCACGACAAAAGAGAGGAAAAACCCAAAAAAATAAATCCTAACATATTTATAGGCATTTTTATAATTATGTTGCATCGCAATCATATCATATAGGGGAACTATACGATTTACCCTGTTTAAAATCTATTTTTAGTTAGATTTGCAGAAGAACACCAAGAAAAACACACACACACACACACATAAATTACCCCACACATTAAACAAAATCACACATAAAGTACCTATCTAAATATATATACATAAATAACTATATAAAATCGGTGTAGAATTTGGATTAACACAAATGCATATATGTATTTGCGAGATATAATCGATAAAAACAAATGAAATCTTTAAATATTAGTTAAATCTATTATTATTTTCCAAAGCAAAAGAAACAAAAAAGAACTCTAAATGATCCTAAGTTCCAAGTTTCAAGTTAGTAAAATTAACTCAAAAAAAGTAAAAAATATAAATGTAGTTGCATTAACTATTTAATTATTAATTAATTAAAACAAATGTTGAAAAAAAGAAAGCAAAAAACCAACAAGAAACAAAATGTTGTAACGAATGATATTATGAAAATCCGCCTCATTGCAATCAACTGTTGAATATTTTAATTTTTACACAAAAAAATATACATACCTATACATATATACATATATATATATATACCTAAAACAAAGAAAACATATTTTGACATACCTAAAGAAAATGTGAAAGAAACATTTAAACAAATTGACGACGCACCAAACAAAAAAAACAAACAAAAAACCAAAGAGAAGCAAACTGTATCTTTATCTGTGTCTAGCTTAGATATGCCGAAATGTATTGTACCTAAGAGATATTTTTTCTAATTTGCCCTCTCCCCCCTCAAAAAGACAAAACAGAACAACCAAAAAATAATTCAATGAACATATAAATATTATCTTAGATATTGTTAATAATATTTGATATTTTGAAATTATATATATACATATGTATGAACTACATGCATAGATCTTATGTACAGCACCTTATAAAGATGAAGATGAAGATGATGAAGACGATGATGATATTAGAGCGAATCCTTAGTCTAAAGCATTGCTAGGACTAGGGATTACTCCCTTCCCGCTAGGTTATGTTTATTCTCGTTGTCTATACCTCTTTCACAACTATATTATATACTATAATTACGAGTATATGAATATTATTATTATGATTATTATTAATATGATTATTGTACAAGTATTATACACCAAACGCATACTTACAGATACAAAAAAACAATACACATATGGAGCAAAAGCAAAACCAAACCAAACCAAACAAACCAATAAATCATGTAATTATACATATAATACATATACACATGCAGTGTACATACACATATATATGCTGTATGTATGTTTAATAAAAAGTTACAAAAACCGAGTGAAGTAAAAGATAAAACAATAGGCGATCGGACTTTCATTGTTTCCTCGATTGGAACAGCTGCTAAGGTTATGGGCCCCTCATCCCGGCTGTATAAATAAAGAGTGAGCGTAGCCAAAAGAAACTATATCTATATAAACCTGTAGAGGGAAATGCGGTATCTGGTTTGGATTCTCTGCTTGACTGCTTTTTGCTGGTCCGAAGAGCTGGGCACAAAATCCGTGGCTATACGACCAAAGCCGCGACCTATTAATCCTCCCATAATGATAAAGCCAACGCCAAGGCGGACTACCATCTGGACGAGGCCGAACACCATTCGCTTCACCACAAAGAAATGGATTAAGCCAATAAGTTTCTCCACAACCAGAAAATTCATTATTTGGACTAAAAGTCCAACAAAGCGCATGCCGATACATCCAATAAAACCCAGTTTGAAACCAACTGGGCCAACGAAACGTTTCACCCTCTGGACGAGGGGAACGATACGTCCCACCATAGCAACAAAGAAGCAATCTCTGCCTCCCAAAAAAGGTCCTACCTTATTTACCAGGCCATCTAGTCCAACCAAGCGACCTGCAATTCCAACTGTGCGTCCCACAAAAGGTTTAACATTATTCACAAGGCCAGTGAAACCTACAATAAGACCCACAATAAGACCCACAATTAAACCGACATTAAAACCCACAAAAAGAACCACATTAAGACCCACAAAGAAACCTACAAAAAGACCTTCAATAAGACCCACAAGACCCACAGTGCGAACACCTAAACCATCTCCAACACCAAGACCAACTCCAACACCTAGACCAACTCCTTCATCGGGTGGTCAAACGCGGATCCGAGTTTCCGTATCATTCTGGATTAGGGTCACAACACCGCCACCAACACCGTCTTCAGTTCCTCCTTCCCCACCAACTTCAAATTCGACAACAATCAGATGAAAATAGTTTAATTGAACACACATACATATACATATACAGATATGTCCCCAATTTCAACGCCATTCCTTGACGTATTTCTGCAAGGAAAAGAAAATTAAATAAACTACTGGGAGTCGAGTAAGACCCACGCGATGTTAAATTCTTAATAAGTTCTTCCTGGCCATTCGAGCAGAACTTTTGAAATTAATTTTCGCTGCTGCAAAAAAAAGGAAATGGGAAAACCTGCATATATACATTCCACTTGTATATAGAGAGAAAAAACTGGTCGCGCATGCATATTTAAAATTCTATTACCCGCCCCCACTTTCTGATCTCTTGGCCCTGCAAAATGCATGTGAACTTGTTTGTGTGTGTGTGTGTGCTAATAAATTGTTGTTGTGGTTGGACAAACTTGTAGAACATTTTCTTCTTTTTTCTTATAGAAGGTGGACGTCTCTGGACTGCAGTGAATGAAATGGCGAAATACAAAAGGAAGAGTGAGTAGGCGCGAGAGAGAGAGAGAGAGGTATAAACTTTACAAGATACAAATTATGAACTAAGATAATACACTAAAAAAATGTGCTTCAGGCAAACTGTGGAACATTTAGTTCCTAAATCAAACATGTCAACTTTTTGCCCGTGAAATGTTTATTTGGATTTTTAAAATGATTTCATTTAAGACATCTACAATTACTTTAAATTTGCAGATTTAGAACCGAATTTAACTATGTAATCAAAACGTTATATTACATGATAATCAAATCACTTCCAAGTATTGGCTCTGGTTGTTCAATGTGGGTTATTAATTTTCAAATTTCAATCTGCCCATGTTGATTAGAGTATATGTCGAGGGTATGCCGAGTACAAAGAATGGAAAAAAAGAGCATTAAATAACCTAAATATAAATAGTTGCGGCATACCGGAAACGTTTCAACTTTTGTTGGCTTAGCTCATTCGTCGTCTTCTCCGATTTGTTGGCATTTTTTGAACAAGGCAAGAGGAGCGGATGCTAGATGTTTGCAATGGGCGGTTGTGCATTGAGGGGCGTGGCGTGGTTGCCTGCTCATGCAATGATAAATGAAGTTTTAGTGGCTTTTGACCCATTTAATAAATTGTTAAAGTTGAAAAATGTGCAAGAATAATGTAAAGTTGTGTGTATATAGAATTAGTTTGGTTGCTCCTTTCATGAGATTGATTGTTGTTGTTGTTGTTGTTGTTGTTGCTGTTGCAGTGGGAATTAGGGTTAATTTAAAAGTTAGCATTGCAACACTGACCCATGGACTGTTGCTGCTACTCTTGTTGTACATAGTCGAGTTCAAGTTGCTCAAAGTTTGTTCCACTTTTCTACTCATTTATATATGTACGTATATATTTTTTGCCGCTTAAAGTTTCCGTTAGAATTTTTAAATAATTTTGTTCAAATTGCATAAATGTGCCATGTTGTCCTGACTACTACGACTGTTGGTAGTTATGCTCCGTCTTCTTGGCCAAGTTTAAAGTTTCGCTGCCTTATTAAGTTAGCGGCAACAATGACAGAGTTTCCCTCTCTCTCTCTTTCTCTCTTAGTTAACGTGATTATGTTCCATTAACAAAAACCCAAAGGGAAAATATAAAGAGAGAGAGAGAGAGAGAGAAACTAGCATAGAAAACTAAATAAAAAATGACTCAAATATCTCTGGCAATAAATAAAAGCCCAGAGGGTTGAAGGGGAGAGGGGGATTTTTGTGCATTCTTCTGATATAATAAGGCAGAGCTTTGGCAAAAAAAAAAGGATCTATTAGGAGCCATGGCTAAGAGTCTTGGGCTAAAAATTGTATACTCCTTTGCAAGTCATTGTCAAATCTATATAGCCAAAGCTATATAAACAATTTTCTTTTATGCAAAAATAACAAGCACACACACACACACACACAGAGAGAGAGAGACAACAACAATGCGACTAGTTTTTGCCCCATTCTGGCTTTGCCTGGTTTCTTTTTTTCCCATCATTTCTTTGCATAAGAAAGCCTCGACTGAAGTTGAAGTATGGCCAAAGTAAGAAAAAAACCCAAGACCAGGACTAGGATCAGGACCAGGACCAGCACTTGCAGCAAATCCTCTGTGGCAAGTGGGGGAAATGCAATCATTATTCAGCCACTGAGTAGTTGTTTATGCAGCTACAAGAAGCTAGAAAGGGGCAAAGCATTCCAGAAAGTATTTTCTATGTGATTTAAATTTCAATATTTTGTCTAATTGCTTTCGGTCTTAATTTAGAGCTGTCATATTTACAGACTTTACTCCTCTTTGTATCCTCTTCTCATAAGCCTAAGTGCCTTAGTCAAGCCACAGTCCTTAGTATCCTTTGGGCACCCGCAGGATATATGGGATGGCAACACTTGCCGAGCGAAAAGTGCTGAGCATAAATAAGACATTTGCGTGTGTAAGCAAGGATAACAAGAAGCAGAAAACGAAGGCTTAAAATAACCCCACACGCAACATTGAAATGTGGTAAAGGCAAGTTTTGAAGCTGACTTGGTAGAAATATATAATATATATAATAATTTTCCCAACTTCTTTTGCCTTTTCGAACTTGCCAAAAGTTTTTTTTTTTTTTGTGATGATGCAAAATGCAAAGTCATCGCTCGACAACAATGTCCTTACCAGCCACAGCCTCTGCATGGCTGCCCTTTCTCCTCTCCTCTTGCCTCTCACGTTTTGGTCACGCTGCCATCTCTAAATCCGGCATCCACCTACTGCAATTGTTGTGATTTTTCTCGACTCGTGCACATGCATTTATTTAAATTCCTTTATCCTTCTGTCTCTCTTCGTCTATCCTTTGGGCTTCTTAGACACCACATCCTCCGACTCATTTTGCCAATGTATTCATTGTCTGTGAAATTGTTGTGTGTTGTGTATATATATATACCCTGCCGTCGCATAATGTCTTTCTTTTGCTCTACGTGCTCATTCGCATTCCCATTCACATTCACATTCACATTCTCATTCTGCATCTCTTCATCTCCACCTTCTACTTATGTCCTTACTCATTTCGTGTTCTTTAACCACAGATCCTTGCGACTGCAGTTTGCGGTTTTTAACTTGTGACAGTTTTAAGTGGCTGCCGTTTGTCTAGATTCCTTCACACACACACACACATACACATACACATCACATATACATACCTACATATATAGATAGGATTGTAAATAGTATTTTGCCATGCTTTACTCCGGATTTTGATTGTATGTATTATAATAGTATGGTAATGTGCGCCGAGATTTACACAAAATTTAATGCCTTTTATTTGGTGGTTACAAATCCTGATGCCATAATAATGCTATTAAATACATAGGTTGCCTGTCTTGGCTTTTGGCCTTCGAAATTGACTGCTTTTGGCCTTAGTTATGCACAAGTTAGAATACCAAAAACTAACGAAACGTATTTATTTCATTGTCCTTGTATTTTACCCCAGTTAAGTATGCCACAGATGGCTATCAAACATAAATCGTCAATGAATTCAGAATCTATATTTTTTACTTGATGTTATTTGTCGAATAAGAATTGCAGCCAAGAATTATGCTACAAAAATTTTATTTTGCAATAGCTAGAGCTAGATAAAACTAAAAAGAATTACAAACTTTGCAAATAAGAAATTGAAACTAAATCATTTCCATTTCCTCTTAAGTTCTAAGATTAGAAAAGTTTGAAAAAAGCACACTTAACAAACGGATTTTTCCATGTACCGGTAGTAGAAAGCTCTCAGAAATACACTTCTTTTGTAACTCCGAGTGGACAATATGAATTCCTGTATGTTCCTTTCGGTATTTCAAATTCACCAGCTGCATTTACAAGATTCATAATGGTTATGTTACGAGATTTGATTAAAGCAAACGATTGTGTAGTCTACATGGACGACATCATCATTCCAAGTACAGGTATCGATGATGGTTTGGCCAAGCTAAAACGCGTACTAGACGTGTCAGCCAAAAACGTTTTACGAATCAATTTGAGTAAATATCAGATGCTGCAACGAAAAGTCCTATTTTCAGGGTATGATGTGGAAAATGGTACCATAACGCCGAGCAAAGAAAAGATTAGAGCTGTTTCGAATTTTCCTATCCCAAGTAGCAAAAAGACATAAAGAGACTAAAAATAATATCCATTTATGCTAGAATTTTAGCTTTTTCCCCTATGGTGATATGGTTTTTCTTTCTTGAAAGACATCAAAATAAGCAATCAGGATCAGAAATCAAAATAAGACAGAGTGAAGTACTAATATCTGTAGATTAATGCATGAGACTCATATGACATTATGGGACATTATTTTTATATTTCTTTCTTATTTATCGAACGTAATCTTTAATCATTAGCAGGACATAAAGTATTTAATTTTCTTTAGCTCCTAATATAAAAAAATTCCATTCTATATCATTTGTTTTCTTTTTGTTGTTGCCATCTTTCTTCTGCTGTCTTGTGCAATTTTTCAATACGATTTCAGGTAAATTGAAGTTTTCGCTTAAATCCAGTGCCATCATTAATCCATTTTTGCCCCTTCCAGTCCATGCCATCATATAATGCGACCCCTAAAACGAGCCCACAACGCACTTAGCTTTCGGAGCATCCCATAATCCCCAGCATAGTTTCCTGTCGCTGCCAACAACCTTTTTTGCTTTTGTTGTTGCGTTGTTGTCATTGCTGTCGCTTTGCCAAACAAAAGGAAAACAATTTTCATGCGTGCATGGGAAAAATCAAAAGAAGAAAAAGAAAAAGAGGCATGTGTCTGGGCATACAACAATGCCTATTTTCAGTGCGATAAGAAAACAGCAGCAGCACTAGTACTAGGATGGGGAGAAGGTGGAGGAGATGGAGGAGGAGGAGCAGCAGCAGTACCTTCTCAAAGCGATTTCCAAGTGGCCCAGGTACAGAGGCCCATCAGGGATCAGGAGGCAAAATGAACCAGCGGCGCACTCTCGTCTCCTAAGTGGCTGTTGTGAAATTTTTCCGCAGTATCTCTTCTTGTTGTTTGTTATACTCTAAAGCTCCCTCCCAAAAAAAAGGGTATATCTGGCTGCAAATGAAAAAAGACAATTGGAAGTAAAGTAATGAGGAATTATTCTGAAGGCAACATTAGGAAGAGATGATTGCAAATAGCTTTACAGTGTGATGCGGTTAAATATTAATAAGGGCATTCACAGTGCCAACTTATCCCTTTCAGTCAAAGCTCTTCTGGTTGTTCTGTTGTCCTGGTCGTCGGTTGTTCGTCTCGCTTGTCAACAACAGATAGGCATCAAGTGAGGTGAGTGAGTTTTGGTGGCTTAGGAATCGGAGGCCTGCTCTGGTCTCAGGCCGTAAACCTTTTCTGAATGTTCTCAGCTCTCGCTTATGACAAGACCAGAAATTACGTATACGTCGTGTATGCCAAGTCAAACACATATTAGCCATCATCATATTTGCGGCGGGTTGAGCCTAGCAAAAAGCAATTAACGCACCGCACACCGCATATGTAAAGGGCCGAGAAACCAAGAGCAAACCAACCCAATCCAACCAACCAACCGATTTCAACGAGCTCATTAAGCGTTTAAGCAAAAATGCCAATAGCACGCTAATTAGGATGAAAGGTATGAAGAAAACAGAAAAAGGGCGAGGAGAATAAGTGAGAAATGTAAGCATGGACGGATGGATGGAAGGAAGGAAACAGTTTTGAAGGAATCGTTACCACTTGGCATTTGCCACTTGGTGACGCTCTCTCTCTCTTTCTCTTCTGTGTTTGGTCCAGTGTTTCGGCATTGCTTTTTGCCCACCTGGCAAATACTTGTCGAAACTTTTATAATTATGTTCAGGAGCTATGGCAAAAGTTTCAACGATGTCTCGGACCACCTTCTTTCTCTCTCTTTCTCTCTAGTACCCTCTTGGCCTCTCCAACAAGTTTAGGCGCAGTGAAAGTTAACCTTTCCGTGATTTTTTTTTAGTTTTCTTATTTTTTTTTCCTGCTGCTGCTGTGTGCCTGGCACTCTTCAAAGTCTTCCTCTCTCTATGTGTGTGTGTGTGTGTGTGTTTTATTTTTCTCTTTTCTCATTTTATGTTTTTCAAGTGCCCTAGAAGTGCAAAGTAGGCGTGGCTACAAGTTAATTATGCGCCGCTTTTCTTTTCTTTCCCTCACCCTTCTCCCTCACACTTGTGTGTGTTTCTCTTCTTTTTTTTGTTGTTGCTTTCTGTCATTCTTATTCGCTTTTTGCGTGTGGCGCACTTCCGGTTTATGTGACGGCCACTTCCGATGCTGCAAAAGGAAATTAAAAATGTCGCTCCACAAAAATGTCGCCTGGAACTGTTAATTAAATGCCAGGCAGAGCAAAGGCAGAGCCAAAGTAGAGGATATGGCAATGGCAGTGCCAGCAGCAGCAGCAGCAAAAGCAATAACAATAACAGACAAGCCAAGGCAAAATGCAATTGCCAATTTTTTAATCAATTAAAAAAAGAAAAGCCACTTAAATTGAGATCAGGCGCCAGCCAATACCCACATAATTGAAAGCCAGGGATGCAACATGGTATAGACTTATATTAAATGTAGTTAAGTAGTTACTTTAACAACTTCTTTCTCAGATATTGCAACTGAAATTATACAATATCTTTTAGGGTGCTTTTCTTTAGTAAACAGAACCCATTAGAAAGGACAAAAGAAACTCTCAAACTAGTATACCTATTAAATAGAAGCAGTTTGTAAAATTAAAAATTTATATAATCTTTTTCTTCAATTAAAAACATCTTAATAGATTCAAAATTACTATGTTAAATAAATCGTTATTTAAAACCTTTCCAAGTTATACACTTCTGCCATTAAATAGTAATTTAAAAGCAACCAAACCTCCCTCAAGAGACAACTACTTTTTTGTATAATTTTGGTTTTAAATTCGAAACTAATCTACATGTCAAACAGATCCTTTGAAGTGTCACATAAGTGTTTCTGCTGCTTTTGGCAATAATAATGAAGTTTGTTGTTGTCATCACTCAAAACTTGTCAAAATTTGGCATTAATCGTGTCCATCAGGCTCTTTGTTAGGATTGATCAATGGCAAGTTAATTAACAGAGTTTCGGATTTAACAGTTGCCTGAGTATCCCTGAATATTTTGCTGTCGCCATTTAAGTCGATGATATGCCCAGGGTGGACGATTGGTCGGTCGGTTGGTCGGTTGGTCGGTCATTCGGTGCATGCAATTATCGAAAATTTAATTAAATCTCAAAGTGTCACATTTCGCCACATGGTTTATGGTCTGAGGGGTTTTGCATGGCAATGTTTAACGCTTCAATGGGTTCATTAAGTGTGAATAAACGAAGAGGACCGAAATTGGGAGAAACTGCATAGATTAGGATGATAATCCTGTGCAGGTCTTTTAAAAATTCATAGGACACTAGTTGAAAAATTCTTTATATATGTAGTTAGATACTAGATCTGTCTATTAAGTAATATATTTGACTATAATTTGCATTTGTGAAGGGCCAATTTCCGGGCATTTCCCGTTGGGAAGCTACTTTCCGAGGCATTCACACATTTCATTTAGTGCGGGGTGCGCCAATGTATGAAGCAATCCCAACCCATTTGACCAATTTAGCGAAGGACCATGGTCTAAATTGAAATGCAAGTTGTCGCCGTTCCCAGACTCAATTCCCTATTGCTGTTGTTGTTGCTGCTGTTGTTGACAAATGCAAAACCATTTGCCAAATAAATAAGCAGCTCAACGTAAATAAATATGCTTTCGCCACGCGCATTTACACTCAATAAAGATGCTCCTGCTGCTGGCCCCCAGACGATGAAGATGGCGATGATGATGATGGCGACGGTGAGGGCGAGGGGGAGGATGGCGATGATGGTGGGTGGAAATGTGTGAGAATATGTGGGGGCATGGAGAACGATGCGGGAGTCAAAGGATAACTCTGGGCAATGCCAAGCATAAAAATTGTATTTTAATGCTCGCGCATAAATAACACAAACAGGACGAATACTAACACACACACACATTGAGAGAGAGATTCACACACACACACAACTACTCACAGGACGTGGCTGACAGCGACGCCATTTTATCAAAGCAAAAATCCCAGTTTCCAGCTTTTAGCTCCAACTCGGAGTCACTGCCACTAATTTAGGTGCCGAAAAATCAACAGGAAACAAACATGCCAAAAAGAGACAGAGACCGAAAGAGAGAGAGAGAGAGACAGAGAGACAAGCAGGACTCTATGCTTCAATGCACAGACGGCGTTGACAACAACAACAACATCAACAACAACATCAATGAAGTAAGTAAGTCGTGTCGCCGACTTTGGTATACCATTCACCAGTAAAGCAAATATTTCAAATTTATTAATCTGTCATTTTAAGGACGATTGGGATATCCTTTGGTCAGCTTAAAGTCCTTGTCCATGCCTATCGAGTGACATCATCAGGTCCTGGAATGTCCTTTGAGTAGTTGAGAAAAAGGACGTTTTTAGAATATTGCATGGCCTGCATCCTTAGATGACCCCAACTTTTTTTGATGCCAATCTGTAGAGTTCGTCAAGGACATCTTAGGACACTATATCATTTTGTCCTGCGGCAGGATTTGTGGTATCTAGAGCTAAAAAACGAAAAAAGGATAATTTTGCCATATCTCCGCAGGACATTAGTTAAATTCGACAGGACACACTTTTTTGGATTTTCCAGGAGCAGGACTATCGATCTGCATTCAAGGATTTGCAATATCCTTTAATAAATATTGCTCGAATTTTTGTAAGGGGGTTGCTCAGAAAAATGGGCAAAAATCGCAAAAAAACACATAAATGTCCTTATAACTCAGTCATTTGAAAGACGAACAGGACGTCCTTTTGTCAGACTATAGGCCGTAATGATCCGTTTCGACTGACACTTACAGATCCTGGAAAGTCCTTCAGGAAACTGAGATAAAAGGACTTCTCTGTTTGACGAAAAATTGCAAATATCTCGCGAGTCCTGTGAAGGATCAGGACGAAAGTGGAGTCATAAAACTCCAATCATCAAGGTCTATCTCCGGTAGAAAGGACATGTCAGTAGTCCTGTGGAGAGCTGAAATATAAAGGATTTTATGGTTTTGGTCCAGTTTTTTGGCTACTTGGTTAAATTTGGGACTTGGGAAAAATTACAAGTGTTTTTATTTTACTTTGTAATATAGGACGATAGTAGTTGTTGTTGTTGTTGTTGTTGCTGTTGTTGTTGTTGTTGTTGTGCACATTTACTAAGCAAATATACATACCAAATATGGTGTCTCTAGCTAGACAGAAGGACAGACGGACGGACATGGTTAGGTCAACTCGTCTGTTGATGCTGATCAAGAATATATGTATATACTTTGTGGGGTCGGAAAAGTTTCCTTCTGCCTGTTACATACATTATGGCGACATTAATATACCATTTCACCCTATGGTTGCATGGTATAAAAAAAAGACGAAAATGAAAACGAAAAGCTAAAGCGAAGAAAAATACAAACCGGATGGCAAATGCCGAATGGAGAATGGAAAATGGGTGGCAGGAGATGGGTGAATATAGAGTATAGACCGTGTCTTCATCATCCGTTCGACCAGGAGGGGGGCAATGCCTGGCGGCATATGTTGTTGGCCGTTAGGCGTTAGGCGCTCATCAATAAAATCATCGAGGTCATTAAGTAGATTAACTGCAGCCATCAGGAGCATGTGGTGCCATCGTACAGAACGCAAAATACGCAAACACACTCACACACACACACACACACACACACTGTCAAACACTGCAAGATGGTTTTCATCTTTAGCTTTTGCTTTACACTTTGCACTTCATAACTAGATCAGAAGCACAGTGCTTTAAAAGTCAAGAAATAGCAGATGAATTATAATACAATTGTTGCGATTAATTCACTTAGAAAACTAATTTTTCCCTTTTTAAATTTATTATAAGTAGTAAAGCTAGTGTTTTGCTGTGTTAAGAGTAATTATTATGTTGGGACTTAACTGACAATTATTTTACGAGATTGAAACAAAGTACATCAAAGTGAGCACCAAAAAAATCGAGAGAGAAACTAACTTTGATTCACATCTCGTTTCTTCTCTTATAATTTGCTAAGTGTTCCATAGACAACCCGAATCCTAGGTCTTTCAAAATCATAAAAAATTTGGCATTAACTTGAAAACAATATATCTTGAATCTCAGTTCTCCAATTCTATGAGTTTTTAGCCACTGTGCAACAAAAATCTTTCCCATCATGTGGTAGGATAAGAACTGGAATATGTCTGCATTTGTGTGTATGTGTGACACAGTCTGAGTGAGTGTGTGTGTGTGTGTTTTGTCTCATGGATAGTCTTCTACTTTTTCTTCTTGATTGCTTCTCCTTCAAGTTTCTTATTCTGTCTTTAGTTGTGTTTGTGTCTGTGTGTGTGTTGTCTTTTGGTTCCTGTTTTGTTATTGACATGTACGAATTAGGTTAAATTTATTTACTGTCAGTTCAGTGAACTGCAAATGGTTTTAGTTTATTAAATTTAACCAAGATGCTAAGTCTTCCCTCCCTTCTCCCCTTCTGTTTCAGCAACTGTCTGTCTCAATCAGTTTTTAACTTGGTTAAATGCCACAAAAATCAAGATTGAGTCGAGTTGCTATTTTTACATACAATTTTCAACTTTTAATTTGCAAACAGCGCACTCTGTCTTCCCCTCTTTTCCTCTGCTCGTCCTAGCCTCTCGCTAGCTGTAAATTAATTTCCACAGCTTAGGAGGGTAAATGGGTAAAATGGGAGGGGTAACCCTGCTATGTTGAAGGTCCTCCTAAACTCAATTGCGGTTTGATTAATCGTTCTACATCACGGGGCAAGGCACTCGAACTCGAACTTCTGCTGATTCCGCTGCTGCTGCTGTTGCATTAATCAGCGCACGTTGAACGCTGCTCATTTATTTGCAAATGCAAAAATAAAATAGCGAAAAAAAAACTCGGTTTCAGTGGGATTTTCTTCGTTTTTCATCTATTTTCTCTTCGGTTTGGTTTTTTTTCACCACTTCAACAAATGGCAGTCAAAGTTAAGCTGAAAAGCAGAAAATAATAAAAAATGACTGCCAGCAGGCAAAAAGGACGAACCAAGCTAAAAGCTTTGCGGGGCCAAAAGCAAAAGTTTGACGAGCAACCAAATCAGAGGAACGAACACAAGACAGGCAGGAAGGGGGGGGGAAGGAGAAAACCCTCTTGTGCTGGAAATCAATTAAATTGAAATTACGCATACGGCATGTATGCCAATAGCAAATACCTTTCACTTTCTCTCCAATCCTCCCAGTCCCTTTGCATGTTTGCGTGCGGATTATATGCCAGCAAATTGAATTTTGTCTTCATTTTTCGTTCGCTCCAAATTCGAACAAATGGCCAAAACGTGGTATACTCTAGGCAAAAATAAAATATAAACAAAAGCTAACAAAGTATAAACTGGGCCACACTTCATTTCAATGTGTCTAAATATTTGCCAACATTTTTATTTCAATCAAATGCTGTGGAGGTGGAATAATAAACTGTGGAGTGGAAACTGTTCGTATTTAATAGAGTAATCCATTGAAAATGAACTGACATTTCCCGTTTTGTATTTTCCAATTTGCAATTGGGTCCAAACAAACGACAAATTGCATTCGCCAACTAATTGTTTTCACTACACTTTGTATTATTTATTTTTATTGCTCAACCCAGGACCACCTGGCGTATACGTTATGCCCGCATATGTTGCTCGGAATTTGTTTTCTACTATGCATGATAAACAACCTAACCCAAGAGGCGGTCGAAGGCAAGCCCGGGGATTTATGTGACCAAGAATAACAAGGAGAAGGTAAGCAACTGCTACTTCTCTCCTCTCCTCTTCGCCATTCCCATCCACTTTCTCTCTGTCTTTGTCATATCTGCCATATGCCATGTAGATGCAATTATGTGCCAGCTGTTGAAAATCCTGCGGTTGTCTGACTCCTCGCGGTATCTGCCACCAGTGACCGCAACAAAGTGAACAATACAAAAAGAGAAGGATAGGGAAAGAGAGAGATCTGATTTATACAGTGACAGCGAGAATTCTCCCTTGCTTGTGACTATATAAATTTCTTAGTCGACTCAATTTATTAACCAACATCTAAGTAGCTTTTCTGCAATCGAAGCTAATCGAATGAGGGGTAACTGAAGGCGGCTTAAATTAGAAGAGAAGTTTGATCTAAAATCAAGAATTTCGTATTAGTCAATTTAGTTAGTCTAAGTTGGTCTTGGTTTAAATATATTTGGCTTAATCATCAAAAGGATAATTTCTTTAAGATTTATTATAAAAGTAATTTTAGCTGCTTAACTTTTTATTGTTATTTAAGGGAATAAGCCAACAACTAATCTGATTTCATTCCTGTTTAATTATACATTTAATTCATGATGTTCAACTTGAAATGAATTTGGTTGTACCGCTTCAAATTTCTTTCTTTGAGTTTTGGAAAAATTTCTGAGGCACAAGGCAAACAAAGAATTAAAAAAGAATCATTTTTCATATATTTTAGCTGAGTCCTTGGTCTTGTTTTATTTGCCTTTTGCCTCTGCACAAAAACACGAATTAAATTTTCAACATTTGCTGAGGAAACATTAGAGTCTGTGTGTGTGTGTGAGTGCCACAACCATGTGTGTGGTGTGTGTGTGTGAAAATCACAAAAACAAATTAGTTGCGTGTAATTTAATTTGAAATGTGCTCGCGTTTATCAAACAAAATTAAAACTGTGAAATGGAGTAACACCAACAACAAACATCAACAACAACAACAACAATCAACAGCCGCCTGGGCCAAGGAACAGGGCCAAATACAACCACAACTTGGCGGTCTTAAGGGTTGAGAGTGCGGTGAGGGGCGAGGGTCTCTTGAGTGGCAAGAAAACGCTAATTGGTTTCTGCTTTAACATGCAAAACATCAGCGTCAGCTTTCTTTCTTCTCTCTTCCCCCTTTCTGGTCGTTTTTGCCCTGCTTTGATGGCAAAGTTAATAAACATTAAAAGCAATTATGATTTCTGCTTGGTTAAGATGTCATTCGTTCATATCAATTGTTGGTAAATCTCTTAAATTTCCTAATGGTATGCAAAACATTTGATCGATTCAATTGCAGTTGACTTGTAGCTACAGCTCTGCATAGAAATTGCATACTCAACAAGAATGTTGTCCTACTCCAAACACAAACATTTTTTAGATAATGCAATCAACAACAAGTTTGTTCTAAATGTGAAAGTGTAGATGCTCTATCTATCTAACAAGAAAGGAGTTCAGCTTTTTATACCATACACCCATAGGGTGAAATGGTATATTAAAGTCGCCAAAATGTATGTAACAGGCAGAAGGAAGCATCTCCGACCCCACAAAGTATATATATTCTTGATCAGGATCAACAACCGAGTCAATCTAGCCATGTCCGTCTGTCCGTCCGTCCGTCCGTCCGTCCGTCCGTCCGTCCGTCCGTCTGTCCGTATGAACACCTAGATCTCGGAGACTGTAAGAGCTAGAGCCACCAAATTTGGTATGTAGACTCGTGTAGTATGTAGAGTGATCAAGTTTATTTCAAATTTTTGCCACGCCCCTTTCCGCCCCCGCAATTTAAAAAAAGCATTTATCTCAAAAACTATTCCAGCTAGAGACACCATATTTGGTATGTATATTCGCTTAGTAAATGCACACATTTTGTATGTATAAAAATTTTGCCACGCCCTTTTCCGCCCCTGTAATTTGAAAATCTTGATTATCTCCCTTTTTTTTTTACCTTATGCAATCAAATTTGGCACACTTAAATTTAATACTAATATCTAGCAAAATACCAAATTTGATCAAAATCGGACAAAAAACAGTCGAGTTATGCATATAAACGTTTTTCCATAAGGCCAGAGTTGGCCGTTGGCTGGTGGGGGCGCTAGGGTGCTCGTATGATTGAGTAAGCGAGATGCTAAGATATGCTTGTAAAAAGCATGTGAAATTGCATTTGTTTAATAAAGTTGAAATATTTGCTTTACTGGTGTATGGTATACCTAAGTCGGCGAGACGACTTACTTACTTCATTTTTCTTCCTAAATATACAAAATAGTTTAGTTTAGTAGCAAACAACGAGGACTTTAGCTCATTAACTCCTTAATTAATCTTAGAAATTATTAAGTTGTTATTAAGTTGAACCCTTATCAATGAGGATGGTACTTTTTTCCCCATTACTTAGCATTAAACTTGTTTGTTTGTATTTATTTATATATGTATATAGTCTTAATTTTACGATCCTTCTTTTTGTTTTTGGCCATCTGCCGAATTTTATTTTCAATTGGTTTCTTTAAACTCAAAAAGATATATAACCATACAGATGAAGGGACTTCAACTATAATTCTTGATTAGAATTTAGAATTTTATACTTGGAATATTTTCCATATTTATTATTTTAAAATTAATTCAATGATTATCATTCAAAGCTGTAGAGTCAAAAGGGAAGAAGTCACCTCAGCTAACGGTTTAAGCTTTTAATTGGATACAATTTACAATTGTTTGTGTCATAAAGTATAATTTAGCTACTTTTTATTTATAAATTCTATAAAGATGTATTATGTTTCCAAATGATGATAGATAACATGGCAGATCTTAGAACTTAAAAGTTAATAAGACAGATATCTCAAGTTTTGTATAGCACTTTCAATTTCACTTAGTTCACTAGTTTTGTAAGGGTATAAAATTGTTAACCAAAGCTTGCAAGAGAAAAAAAGAAGAGTTTTCTCTTTGGTCTTTCACTTTTCCAGTTATCTCTCGCTTTTCTGTTTTTTGCTTTCGTTTGGCAAACAAATTTGTGCTAAGATTTGTTTGCGCTTATCGAGCCAAAACGGAAAACGGAAGTTGAAAGTGTCATCAACGTCGACAATGTCAAACATTTTTATGATTTATATTTGCACTTGAGCTCAGATTCGGCTTCAGTTCCATTCTCGTTTCTCCATTTCTCTTCTGCTTTGCTTTACTCGGTTCTATTCAGTTGAGTTAAAGTTTGAAGACAAATGACTATTTAATAGACAAACGAAGGCCAATTAAATTTGCATTTGATTTGCGCGTTTGGGTGCAAATCCGTTGACAAGTGAAACGACAGGAACAAATAAAATTCTAACAAAATGAAATACAAAAAGAAGAAGTAAACAGCACGCAAAGGAGGCGGTTGGCAACGTGCACAGTGCCAAAACCACGTAACATATGAATAAATTATTCAAATTCTTGACAAGAATGAAGCAAACTATATATGTACGTGTATATAGACGTGGTGCGAAAACTTTGCGCATTAGCCAAACTGGCGAATGAACTTTGTCGTTGTCGCTTGTCGGCAAATGTAATTTATCAGAGCGGAAATAAGTAAATCAAAAACAATTTAAAGCCCGTCTGCCATCATCATTAGCACGGCATATAAGAAGAAGAAGAAGGCCGAGGTGAAACGTGATTTTTGAGAGGAGTGTGGAGGGGGGAGTAGCAGCAGGCTTAGTCGTCAACTGTCAGAACAGAGACTTTAACTTAATTAGTTCTCACTGCTGCTCCTCCCTGTTCCTTCCATAGAAAAGTCACGACAGCAAACATCCTACGACCCTTCCCCTTTCCCCAACTCCTGTGCCCAAAAAAAATAACAAGCAAACCCTGAAAAGTTCTTAACACACACACACACACACACACATACACACAGAGAGCTAATGAAATTTTCAAAAATTTTCAACAGGCAACAGGAACCTCAAAAGCAATTAATCACCTGCATTAAAGCGCGTTAGGTGCCGACATCTGAGACTGTTTCTCTGTGTGAGTGTGTGTATTCCCTCGGTGTGTGCGTCGGTGTGTGTGTCTATAATGATGTTTGCTTAAAAAGGACTCTCCAACTCCAAATGCCTGGACGGAAAAGTTTGAGTGCTGAGTTTGAGTGCTTTGTGTTATTGTTTGCCTTTGGCCAAAACCCAGAACCAGAACCAACAGCGGCAGCAGCAGCTTCTCAGCAGTAGAATCAGCCAATTGTGTTTGCTTTTTGGTAGTTAATCCTATTAATTAGCCCCCTTCTGTGTGTGTGTGACAGTGTGAGAGTGAGTGCCAAAAAATAATAATAATAATGGCATTCGAAGGTGTGAGAACTAGTAGGAAAACGAAATTGTATTGAACAAAACGACAACCAATTAATTATTTCATACAAAGAATGAGTAGAAAGAGTTTCGTTGCCAGAGAACAAAGATTAATTGAGAGTGAGTGTGCGGTTGGATTTTTCCTTTATTTTGTTTGCATGGCAGAAAATTTATCACTTACTTTATAATGTGGTGAAAATTCATTCCAGTAGTATTAAATTCACTTGGTTTATCACTGTAAAGAGATAAGATTATTATCAAATATTTGTAGACAACAATATTCCAAATGAAATTCAACAGTCAGGGGCGGATTCAGGTTAAAATAAAATGTGTAATTAAATAAAATATCATTATAATTCAAAATTACGGTTTTCTTAACATTTAATCCTAAATACTAAAAAGTTAAAAGAGAAATGCTTATAAATAATTTGTGTACTTATTAAATATTTGAAGAAGAAGGAAGTTTACGCAAATAAAAGTTTTCTAATTCACTATTTGGAAGAAAAGGCGAATGAATAATTTATTGAATTGCATTTACATACCAATTTGAAATCAAATTTATCATTTAATACATTTGTGTATTTGCCTTTGATAGTTTATGATGTTTTATTGGTGTTTAAGTTGATTTTCCGTGAATTATATTTTCATATTTTTATTTTGTAGTATAAACTCATATGATTTGATTAGCCCACTTAATCAGCATTTTGGCAAAATTTTCAAAAACTTGGCAGGCAATCGCAATTCGATTTAGGCACAAACACAACTACACACACACTCTTATGTATGTATATTGAATGAATTCTGTTGAAGGATGGCAAAAGAAATAAAGAAAGCCTGGCAACAGGAACCTTCATCATCATCGTCATCATCATCATCATTGTGTGAGGCTGCCATCGTGTTTGCCATTTGGCAACCTGCCGTGGATTACAATGGGTCCTAAAATGTGCCTTGTGCCGCATCATGTTACTTCTCTTTCCATTGATACGTTTCTGGGCCAAGTGTGGAAATGGAACTTGAAGTTGTCAGACCATAATTGGCGTAATTCAAGTGTGTGTGTGGGTTTGTGTGTAGATGTGTAGGTGTGTATCTGTGTGTCTGGGTCAGGACAAATGAAAAATGATCTTAGGTTAAAGCTGATGTGCAAATAAATAAATAAATGTGTCAAGTGAAGTCACACACACACACACACACAACTCTCGTCTATACCATAAATAACAAATTCGAATTTGATGGGCAATTTGCTGCCATTTGGGTTCTAGAGGGTCATTATATTCAAGCCAATTAAAAAGCTAATAAGAAGTACAAAATTATGACAAGGACAGAAAAATGCATTTGCCAAAACGTTTTGGTTTTTCTTTTTTTTTTTTTTTCTGGCTTAATTAGCATTTCGTGTATGGGGCAGAAAATGTGGCAAACAGAAATGGGTTTCGGTTTTTGGTTTTATTTCTTTTTGGTAATTTAAAACTGTCAGCGCCAGACCAAAGGCAGAAGCAGAGGCACCGGCAGAGGCTTTGGTTAAGGGAATGTAGTGAGTGAAGGTCTCTATGAGTCTTTCTCTCTATTTGCGGCACATGTCCACGGCATGATATAATTTATTAGCAACAGTCACCACATAGAGCACAGAGAGCAACTTCCTCCTCATTCTTCTCCTCCTCCTTCTCCATTTGCTTAACACTCTGCCCCCTTGTCTTCACGCACCACTGCTATGATAAATGGCATTTACTATATATTGGGTTACACTTTTGGGCCAACAGCGTTTTGTGCCAACTAATGAAACACTTTTGCATACCATAATTATCAGGGATACGACGACAGACAGACAGGCGGACAGACCCCCAGCGCCAGACGACGGCACACCCCTTCAGCACCCTTCTATATATTTTGCAGTAGCATTTTGAAGCTCAACCCTTTAAAGCTGACAACTGTAATTATTCATTATAATATGACAGTCTATTTATGCATATTTCAAGAGTACTTATTTTTAGTCTATTTATTTATTTTTTTAATTATCCTTCTATATGTGAGAGATGTCATTTTTTTGTTTTTAACTAAAGATACAAGCTTACAGAGTAGAAAAAATGCTTTACTAAGCTAAACTAGTTTTGATTTGTTTTATAATATAGATACTTTATAAGTCAGGGAAAGCTTTCTTTTACCTGTTACATATCATGTTCACCAAAATTACTATTCGAAAGTTTAGTGCAATTTAATTAATTACTTTCCCTTAAGAAACTTATTCAAAGTAATTATACCACAGCTAGTACGTTTTACAATTAGTATTGTAGTAGCAAATGTTTATTCTTTATTTATGATGTATATTTGTATCACAGGCATATAATATGTTTTATTTGTCTATTTCTTTTACGTCTGTCTGCTCTGCTCGTAGCCTATCGAATGAATCTCTCTCTCTCCGTTTGTCTGTCTGTCTCTCTTCTCATTGTTTAGTGTTAATCAACGTGCATACTGCTCTGCCACAACAGTGTTGGCAATTCCAGCATACTTATCGGTTCGTTATAGTTTAAACTAGTTATCCTACTACAGTATGAATGATGGAAACTTGTGTTTAATCTTCTAATGTAATATTAACTTAAGAGCACTATGGTAAATTTGGGATACTGGGAGACACTTATCCTTGTATGTATTGGTGCATATGCATAAGTGCAACGTTTGTGATTAGATTACAGCTTGTTGTATTCTGCAATAATTAAGTTATGCTAGATTATAAAAATTTGACTCTTTTTTGAATTGTTTAATAAAGTTTTTAAGAGAAAAAAGGGAACCTTTCCCATCTCTGGATCCGCCTAACAAAAGTTAAACTGGCCAACAGTCTAAAAAAGTATGAAAAGTGAAATGACATGGCCAAAACTAACTTAGCCTACCTCAATCTCACACAAACTCGAATATTGGCAAGCACTTTAATTGCCTACTCATCCTCTTTTGTGTGACAAATGCTCTTTTAAATGCTTTCACAAGGAGAGATTTATAACCTTAGGAGTTTGTGATGGTTGGAAAATCAAAGTTTAGCAATAACTGACTTGTTTTTTCTTCTGCTCTTGGCTGGTGTTAGTCACCCTTGAATTTTTTCTTTAAACTTGGAACTTTTTCGACCAGTTGTCACATGCATTGGGTCAAGTTGTCAACGCCACAGTTGCCACGTTTCGAATTACTTTGGTTTTTTTTTCAATTTTCTTTCTTTTTTCCTGGTGTGTGTGCTGGTGTGTGAGTGTATCTTTGTGTGTGTGTGTGAAAGTAACCGCCCGAGCGGCAACTTGTCGCCACTTTATTAACTGTCAATCTGGGCTTGTATTTTGTTGTTGTCGCTGCTTCCACTTCCTTGGTCTTTGACAAAAAAAAATTTTAGAATGAAAAAATGCCGTGTGCTAAGCCAAGAGATCGATTTCAAAATACTCTTCTACACTAAGGCACTTTGACATTGAAACAACACATTGTTAATTAATTAGGTAAAAAAAGTCATCTATTTACTGATTATTTTAGCTGAATTATACTTCTTCTTTATTATCGTTAAAGAAAATAAATATGGTGATTTGATGAATATTGGATTCGAGTAAGATGTGAGTATTCACAATCGTTGGTTTAATTCCAAAACTATAAAACAAAATGTGCCAAACGTTTTTAACTTTTCCTATCCTTATAAGTTACGAGTTGTAACTTGAAAATTGGAACAAATCATTTTTCAAAGACTTTAAGCCTCTATAACATTTAAGTAAAGCCAAGCGACTTCTCAAACTAAATCTCTACTAAAATAAAGTTTTCAGAATGATATACTGACTAACTCCATTATATAGAGTACACAAACTTCATGGGAGAATTTTCAAATATTTTCCTCTGCTTTATACAATTTTTCCTTTTGTTGGCTACTTAAATTTTTTGTTGTTATCGTGCCTGGTGCCTTTTAATTTTATATGACAAGGCTGGGCAGCTACATATATACATGTATCTTTGTATACACATACATATATGAGTGTGTGTAGCGCCTCCTGCTGCTTTCCCTTTCTCCCCTCAAACTTTGCCTCTTTTACTTTGGCTCCTCCTTTTCCTTTCTGTTGCGCTTGACAAAACATGAAATTTAATATTTGTTGTCGTGTTTTGTTGAAAAATGAACATGATAAATGTTTTCTTTTTTTCTTGCCTCAGCTACGCACATGCCAAGAAGAAGAAGAAGAAGATTCTTTGCCCTCATGCCTCTTGGTAGCGAGCATTCCGAACTTCTGCCAATTCCTGTTTGCCCATGTTAAATTTGGATTGTTTGTCTATGGCATGAGGCCACGTGGGTGTCGTATCGTTGCCTTTTACTCCGTGTATGATGAAGGGCACGGGGATTTGTTCAACATCACATCAGCAAACACAACAACAATAACAACAACAATATCATATCAACAGCAGCAACAACATTTTGTGCCATTAACCCAGTTGTTGCAACAAACATCAAAGGCAAAACAATGCACAAGATGATGGTGCTCAAATATAAGAACTTGAGAGGGGGTGGGTGAGTTGATGCGGCGAGTGGGGAGGGGGAATGACAGCACCACTCGGCATTGGCCGTCGAGGTGGAACAAAGAATTGAAGTGCATGACACAATTGCTACCAAAAGAAGAACACAAACAAATATACCAAAAATAAAAAAAGCAAAAACAAAGTGCAACAAAATATGGCATATAGCAAAATAAATGTTTAAATATATATATCACTATATCAGCCATGGTGAAGGAGGAGAGGAGTGGATGGGGTTGACGGGTAACATAAGAACCTTGACATGCAACTGAAAATGTGAAAATGTACATATTTTATATGGTAGATATATATATTTATATATATGTAGAACCATCTTTCACATTTTATTGTTATGCTTCTTGTTTGACATTCGATAAAGACAGCAAATTTGCCAATATTGTCCAAACAAATATTCGACAGAGAAATGCTAAAATGGTGAATATAATAAAAATGATAACCTTGACTCAGTTGCAATCAATTGCTAAATGGATAAAAATGCATTATATATATATACCGACGTCTCTATAGCAATTTTTGATAAGCAATTGACATATATTATACCCTAAATAAACATTATTAAGGCTAATCTCTTAAGTTAGCTTTAAATATTGAAAAATATTCTCCTCTTGGAAAAAAATAAAAATAGTCATTATGTAAGAGAGAAAAAAATTGCATAAGTAATTTGTTTCCACTTTTAACTCACTCAACTTGACAGAAACAATCTTATAACTCGCCCAATTTTCAAGTTCCTCCTTCCTTCCGCCCCCTCTAACACTCAGCTAACCAGCCATTTGAGGGGGAAAAAACTATCGTGTCTAATGAGCAATTCAAAAAAGTTTTCATTTTCATTTGCTGCTGCTTTTTTTCCTCCACCCGCCTTGCCTCCCCCTTCGCCTTAGTTGCCTTGTCATCTTTGCCACTCGTAGACCTTCTTAAGTGACAACTTGAGAGGCTAAATAAAATAAAAAAAATGAACAGACTGAAAGAAAATAGAATGAAAAAACGAGGAGGTGGAAAAATTGCTTCCCCTACTTTAGGATCATCTGGGCTTCTAATAGGCCTTCCGTTTGCTCTTGCTCTTGGTCTTGGTCTTGGCGGTAGCGAAAATAGTTTTCTCGGGCTGCTTCTGCTGCTGCTGCTGCTGTTGCGTCTCGAGTGTCTGAGTGAGTGATTCACGTCAAATAAAACATAATTCTATAGAACTAAATGAGTTGTCGTTTTTAGTTCTTTTTAGTTTTTATGTTTTTTTCTCTTTCTCTCTACACACTTTTGGTTTCAAGTGGGAGGCAAACTGATGACAGAATGTTGCAAACGATGCACAGTGAAGACTTCAGCAATAAGAAAACTGGGAAAAGTTATGGAAAATCGGAGAAAGTCTTCCAAAGACCACTTGTATTTTTATTTCTTTAACTGGTTAATCTCTGACTTACGCTTTATTATATTATATTAATTATAATATATAGTGTTATTTAGATAAAAGGTTGGAAGGATCGACAAACTATATAGCTAAACCGACTCGCCTTTTGATGCTCATCAGGTTTATATCTATACTTAATAAAGTCGAAAACATTTTGGTGACAATTTTTATTGTTAAATGGATTTTTAAAGATATTTAAATATTCAATAATATATACAATATTTATTTCGATTTTCTTTTTCATTGTTTAAATATGTAAATTTATAGAATATTCTGTTCTAGATTTGCCTTTCTACTCTTTCAATATTTGAGTGAATACTGTAAAACATTTGAACAAAACAGAAAATATATACACATATATTTATGTATATAAAATATAAAATTTGTATATAAATTTTTCGCTTGGCTGTTGAAAAATGAATATTAAATTTTTCAAGTGCTACGTTTTTATGCCTTTCTGCCCTCCAGTCCCCCCGCCATACCCATACTCTCCATTGTATATGAATCCGTTCAAATATTTGTGCTTAATTTGTAGCTGTGCAACGTTTATTAAATATTTGCAATTTTATGTTATTTTCTTTTTTTTTTTTTGTTATGTTGCACCCAACGATGTCTGTTTGCGCAGCCTTTACCCTTCCCTCACCCTCACCCTCACAGTCGGGTATGGCTTCCCAAAATAACAGGCAACGAAAAGAGGGGGGAAATATTATCTTCAAAATGTATTCAAAAAGTATCCCCGGCAATCGTGTAATTAGTAATTCTCCTTGCACACTTTGTACTACATGCATTTTATATTTAGCTTCTGACTCGGTTCAGTTCACTGATTCTACAAATTCAGTCAGATTATGCGAAAATTGTGAGTTTCTTGGAATCTTATGACTTTGGTGGTGCCATGACAGAGAGGTGGGGACGGGGGGATGGGGGGACGGAAACGACAACTAAATTGAGCGTAAGCACCAGGCGGCAGTCACCTGGTAGCAAGGGGCAACAGAAGGCACCACATGTTGTAGTGGCACAGTGATTCAAGATTCAAAAAGAGAAATCTGCCGCCTTTTCTGGTTGCTAAGGCCAGTTGGGCTTAAAAACATTCCTCTTCGCCTTCTGTCAACAGCAATTTTTGGATTTTAATTGCCTGACAGGCTGATTGCTACCTCCACTTAGTTCCTGCCTTTTGCCATGGCCCATTTGTATCCTGGTCTCTCTCTGTGCCTGTGTGGATATTAAGCCGCTTAAGGCTCAGTTTTCTCAATATTTTTGGATCTGTAAAAAACTTTCTTACTCCTAATAATAAATGGATTGGGGCTGACTTCCATGACAGTGACAAGTGTGTGTGTGTGTTAGCCCCCCTCCCTCTAGTAACTGAAAAATGCTTTACCAATTTCTTTTATTGTTGTTGACTTTTTTTGTAAATCTCCTCATATGCGTTCAGAGTCACGTCTGGGGCATCAGGAACAGGCGGTGCGTTGCAAACATTTCCAAGTTGCCAATGCGCTACAAAATGATTCCGTTTTCCTTCTGTTTTTTTTTTTTGGGGCAGTTCCGCTACAGCTACAAAAACTATTTATTGAAAATTATGGTGTAATTTGTCGAATATTGTTTGTGCAGGAAAATGTCACACCGAAATCCGTAATAGGTGAGTGAAAAAAAATCGGTTTTCACTTTTGTGGCGTGTATGTTTTTTATAGGAAATTGATTGCCATTCCACAGATTGGCACAGAATGTTAATCAAAACTTAAATTTGCAAAAACATTTGTGAAGCTTGCCATTGGGAATTCATTCATTAATCACTGCCAAATGAAATTTCTGTTTGTTAATTGGCATAGAAATTGGTTGATTTCATTTTTACATATGTATATAAACAATGTTTTTTTGAGTGTTTAATTGTAAGTATAAAAAGTTTGTGAAGTTTGGACTCTCAACTCTTATTATACTATATTACTGTCAATATTAGAATGTAGCATTGTCTTGGGATAAATAAGGAATATTTAATTATAATAATAAAATGATGGACTATCTGATAGAGGCAATCTGAAAATAAAAATTGTTAGGATATTTAAACTTCAACTAAAGAATTTGTTGTTAAAGATAAAGCAACAGCAACTACCTTTAACCTGAGGTAACCCTCAGTTGCCCCTATGAAAGATACTTCATCTACGCCCCTGTTTGTCTAATTAGGCATATATATTTAGCACAAATTTATGTACATGTATACTGATATATATATATATTTTGGGTATCTATCTAAAGTTTAGATCATTCATCATGCGGTTTGAGTTAATTAAAATTTCATTCGCCTAATTCAACTTAAGTCCAAGCAATTCGAAAATTTGTCAGTGTTTGAAGGCTTAGCGCTTTATTTATGTTGGTCAACATAAATATGTAGAAATATATATCTGCTTACATATATATCCGCTAAAGTTGTACATATCTTTATATATACATATATGCGCCTTGTGTGTGATTTTATGTTTTTACCAAAATAAACTTTTGCTGTTTGTTTATGTTTATAGTTTTTGTTCTTTGGAATTTGTATTTGTATTTTACGCCACATAAACTTTGATGACGTAATACGGGAGCAAAAGGTTGTTTCCATTCATTTTAATTTGATTTCAAAACATACAACAAACAAAAAACAAAAAACAAAAAGGTAGTGAGAAAGGAAAACATTTATTTCACGCTGCGAAATGATTTCATTAACTGACAACTGGCCAAATCGTTGAAAATCAATTAAAAAGACAAACCAAAATCATTTTGCACCGCCAATTGCCGGACTGCCCATTGATTTCACAATTGGTTGACCGCAAATTATATAATTTCAATTATGAACGCATTTTTCCCCCTGCCCTCTCATTTCACACTGCAATCCCATCAATGCTAAATGGAATGCAAAACATTTTACATATATATTTTCTTTAATTACAGAGTAAGCGACATTTATTTCATGCAAATTGAAATGCGTATTCAATTTGCATCTAATTCGTTTGAGTTTTGTCATGTAAACTATGACAGGGTTTGCTATTGTTTTTAAGTTCTTGATTAATAGTAAGTTGGAGTCGTTTGAATAAGCACAAATTTTCATCAGTAGATTTTTAATTTGTCCTCTTTAAAATTTATTAATCTGCTAAGAGATTTTAATCTAAGTAATACATATATCATAGTTCAGGGAAGAACTTACCATATCCATAAATGAAATTGTTGATGGTTATCGATAATTGCAACCCATTAGCTGGTATTAGATGCGTTCTATCTCACTTGCACGCACTTAAGGATTTTACTAAATTGAAAGTTTGGTAAGAACGATTCACCCTCCCCTTCACCCCTATCTAACTCCCTTTAGTTCGTTCTGCTGTTATTGCAGTAACAACTTAATGTATGGCAGGTAATTTTCAGTACAACAACTTTACAAACAATTTTGGATAACCGCACATGACAGAATGTTGTCCATGTTCGTGTTGTCCGTGTACCAGAGACGCCCGCTTCAATTTCAGTAACAACAACTGAAACAAACCGCGAGTGCAATAAACAAAGCCGCAAATGGGCACAAATGGTGGCCAACAGCTGGATGGGGGGAGGGTGGAGCTATAACTGAGATGGGCGACAAGCTCGCTGAAAGCAAATAATTCTAGTTTGGATGCCTACTTCCGCCTGCAATTTTGGGGTCGGAAAAGTTTTTGTGTGTTTCTTTGGGTGGGTGGAGGCATTTGGCATTGTAGTTTTTCACGCTGCGCTTAATTAAAACGCAGGGTCACGTAGCCAGCCACTAACCCAATCCCAAAGTCCTAGTCACTTTTTGGCCAATGCTTTTGCGTTTGCCCGTTGGCTTTTTACTGTGTGCAAAAAGCTAATTTGGTTTATTTTTTTCTGTCTCTGCTCTTATACTCTTACTCTCAGTTGGGTTTTCCTTTTTTGCCATGCTTTCTATTTCTTTTTTCTTGTGTTTTTTGCTTTTAGCACTCTTCTTCTTCAAGAGTGTCAAAGTGCATGCCAAATGCAGTGAAAAGGATGGGATGGAACGTTAAGGAATTGCATTTTCAAACATTTGTGCAACATTAATTGCATAAATTTTTCGGTTGGACCACATCCCTTGGCTGCTGCTGCTGCTGCTTTTTGACGTCAAATTAAAGAGCCGTAAAAGGAAAAGTCATTAAATGTAGTCACAGCACGCACCCTTGACTCTCCCACTCGCTCTCTCTTTGGCTCTTTCCCTTCGCTTCCCTTCCCACTCATTCCTCCGATTCTGTCTGTTAGACAGTTTGTCTATCTGTCTGTCTGTCTGTCTGTCGGACCGTCATAATTTTATGCCTAACTGTGTCAGCTTCTGGCTTTCAGCTCCTGCACTTTTCGTGCTCCATGCCACCGGCAAGTGCTCATGCATAACGCATTTTTGCGCAGCTAAAATGTATGCTATGAAAATGTAACTTATACCTGTTGCCCCTCCTCCTCCCCAACTTCCCAACTACCCATCATGCCATCATTTTCTACTGTGCATCTCAGGCCTTAAATCAGTCGTCATTTCATTAAAATGCACGCACAGCGCCGCTGAACGAGAGGTCGCCCAAAGAGTCAGTGAAAGAACGAAGAGTTCCAGCCGGGCGGTGTTGCGGGGGGGCGTGGTGGTAGAGTGGGAGTCGCGAGCTGGGTAAAACTGTTTGCGTTTACTTAGGTTTCACCTGAATTTTTGTATGCCCTTTGTCGGTGTGTGTGTGTGTGTGTGTGGTTATTAAATTTACCGTTATTAAACATTTTTCATGCTCATCATTTCTTCTCTTTTTTATGCCTTTTTTCTTTTTAAGTTGACTTACAGACAAGTTAATATAGCCCATAATTATGACAAAAAAAGAATTATTCATTTATATGCTTAGCAAATTCAGCAGAATAAAAACTTTGACTTACATTTAACAACATTTTCCATTCGAATTATTTAGAAAACCAAAAGCAACTGAAATTTGCCATTAATTACAAATGTTTGGTTTACTTTATTTTGCTTCAAAAACAAAAGAATAAATCGTTTAAATTAATACACAGTACTGTGATTGAGGTTTTCATAGACTGAATATTCTTTTTTTTTTAAACTGTCACAAAAGCAGAAAAAATCTCATCAACAAAGGGAACACAATGCGGTTAATATATTATTTGTTTCATGTATATTTTAAAATAATTAAGCAATTTTTTCTTTAAATAGGAATTGCGGACAAAAACGACGTTCAACAGTTTGTTAATGGCCTTTGAATCAATTGTTGTATCATCAAGTTAAAATTTGAAATAACTATTTTGTTAAATTAATTATATGTTTTGATTCCTGACAGTCTTTTAGTTTACTCAATCTAAACCAAATGTAAGAAACAAAAAATGTTAGTCCATTCGTTTACTTCAAGTTTCTTCTCAATATGATTTGCCAATGCAAACTTTTAAGCCAAAGATGAAAAAACGAGAATTGTTTTTAATTAGTTCATTATTAATTAGTTCACACATAAATGCAGCCACACACACACACACACACACACACACATTTTTATGGTAAACGGAAATGTCCTGGTTGATGTGTTTTACCTGTGGTAAAGAAGATTTGAATCCTTTTGCCATTTGCTTGTTGACATATCTATCAGTGAAAAAAAGAGCAAATTTTGTTGTTTTTTTGTTGGTTGTATTCGTTAAACCTCATTTGTGAGTAAAGCATATTGTTTGGGTTGTTGTTGCTGCCACATTGTGTTGTGTTGTGTGTGTGGTTGCATTTATTTTTGAGTGGTTTTATTTGATAAAGCAACAACAATAAGAACAACACGATATGCCCAACAAAAAAAGGTTTGCGAGAAAAAGGTAGAGAAAAAGCGCTGGCAAAAACACATGCATAGTTTTTATGCAAATTTCGACGCCATTTCGTCCTATATGAAAGGGAGGATATGCATTTATACATATACGCCAGGACTATCAACATGATGTGGCTGCATTTTGGTTGCTTTTGTGTTTCCAACTTTCAATAAAAGCAACAACTGCAACAGCAAGAGGAGCAGCAGCAGCATCAGCTAGTCAGTCAGCTCAGGTGTGTAACAGATGAGGCAGGAGAGGGAGACAGTCATGTATGTGTGTGTGTGTGTGTGTTTGTGGGTGTGGGTGGAAGTAGGTGTGTGTGTGTGGCAAGGGGTGACAGTTGCTCCTGTTTGTCTGCACGTCTGCGTTTCAGTTTTTGTATTTGGCAAATGTCAACTTTATTAGGCATTTTTGCAGACATTGAACAAATCCATATACCAAATACAGATTCATATCATTCCAATGTCTCCGAGTATTTGCTGTCTTTCCCTCTCTCTCTACCTCTCTCCCTCTCTTCGTATATCAGGTTTAATACACCTTTTGAGTATTTCGTATTTTAGCATTTTGAATGAATATTCCCAAAGAATTATTCAGGTGAGAAAATATGGGGAAATCAAACACAACAGACGAGAGAGAGAGAGAGTGAGAGAAAGCGCAAGAGAGTTGACACGTGCGCAGAAAAATGCTTTGCAGACCTTTCTCACTGAGAGAAAGTTTCAAGAATTTCCCTATAAAATTTTTGTATTTCAAATTGTTTTTAAATTTGTTTGCCAAATTGAATTTGAATCTGATAATAAATATTCATTAAATCAAAAATCAAAAGAATTACCTGCTGATAAAATAAACGTTTCCATGTTTATTTTCAACTGTTGCCGCCAAATTAATGTAGTCAGATATAAATTTTGATATAATCTACTGAAAATAAACATTATCACCTCATAAGCATAAATTTTATTTAGCTGCCACATAAAACAAAACAAAATGCTCGGAAATCTCCACTAATGGTCGAGCATTTAAGGCAGACAATATAAGAGCCCATTCTCCCCCAAAGGACTCTGACTTCTGTCTAAGACAAATAGCGAATTGTCGTTTATAATTGACCACAAGTGGGCACAGACAGCCGACTGGAGGGAGGCAAACATTGTGGTCGCCATTCGAGTAAATGGACAATTATTATTAACTGCAATAAATTTCACGCACGCATAATTTACATACAAAAGCACGCGAGCGTGTCGAAGGACTCGGACTCGGACTCGTGCTCGTTCTCGGACTTGGACTCCATCAACCAAGCCAATGCGAACCAAACCAAAATCCCAAAATGAATTCAACCGAACTGAACCAAGAGCTATGTAGTATACGGATCCATACAGGACACGTACAAAATCATTTAAGTGCAACATAATTGTGGTGCCAACTTTTGAGGATGGAGGATGGCGAACAAAAGGACTTTCCGACCATTTTGCGGGTAATGGTAATTGCTCTAGGGGGCATGAGAACCCACAGACATACATCCACACAAAATGCAAGATATATCTATCATTATTAAGTTTATGCATGAACACAATTAACGATAACATTAATCGAGTGCAAAAGATGAATGACTTTGTTGATATATGTATGTAGGCACAGTCATTTTGGTAGTCACTGTAAATTTATGCATGTGAAAATAGAAATAAATTTTGTTAAGCTTCAAACAAACGAAACACAGAAGAATACACTTAAAAGTTAATAAATAACAGTGAAAATATGGAAATAATATATTATTTTTATTGATGCATCTCTAAATCTAAGAAAATATCTATCTGTGTATATCTTCTAATGCCTTAAAACTTCATTTCTAAATAGACTAAACTTTTTGTCAACTTCAAAAGCAAAACGAACAAAGGAAAAATAAAAAACAACACAAACTACTTACAGTTGGAAAACTTTAACCACCCACACACAAGAAAAAATAAGAAAAATAAATGAAATGAAAAGAAAAATCAATAATATGCTTTGTCATTGTTTTATGTTAGTGTTGTTGTTGTTGCCATTAGCTTGTTGTTTAATTGAATTGTAGCAATTAAAGTGCTTCAATTGATTTTAATCGGAAATTGTACTCATTGTTTGGACAGGCCACAAATACTTACAAATGCATTCGATAGTCGTTGTGTTCAGTCAATTGTAAGGGTGGCAAGGCAAATGAAATGCACAGATAATTACAATGCCTCTAAATATATACTTAACCTTCCCATTGATACACATGTGTACATACTTAAGTATATAAGCTGGAGACAATCTGCTTCATTAGTGTTGGCATTCAAATGCCAAAAAGGAAACGTACTATAACATGATTTAAGTCAAGTCTTCAAGTCAATAGACTATTGAGTATTCCTTTCATAACTTCTGTTCAATAGCTTTGTAGTTAAAACTAAAATGTTCTTTGAGTATTATTATTTCATATGTAGGGAGATTATTTCGTCTATTCAATATTCTTTATTCATATCAAATATATAGAAGTTGAACTGTTAACACTATTTAACTAGAAAATATTTGACTCCAGGCATAAACCACATTATTATTGTTTTGGCTAGGTTTTGCTCTGATATGTTAACATTAGATATATACAAAAAGACTTTAAATACACATAAAGTATCAATGGACAAATTTATATAGTACATAATCGATTAAGATAATCAAAAGTACAAAGTTATCTTGTAAAGCTATTAACTTTCTTTGTTTTGCGGCAATATTTTGCTTGACTTGCTTATGAATCAGGAACTATTTATGTATGTATTGGTATAAATAAAAAAAACCTTTGCAACAAATAGACCTCGATAAGTCTACTTAAATAGCATATAATTCTGCTAATAAACTAATTTCCTATAAAATTTGTAGTTTATTTACCTCGCATGTTTTTTGTATTTGCAAAATTTGTATCTCAAGGCTCAACAGGCTGTTTTTTGCATTTGTTTTTTATGTTTGCATAGAAAAGAAAATTTCCCCAACATAGCAGAAAAACCACAAATTCCCATACGCCATTCTCTCTCTCTCTCGCGGAGACATTCTCCCTCTCATGGCTTTCTCTCTCACGGGCTCTCTCTCTCTCTCTCTCTCTGTGTCACTGCACAGTGTGTCGACTGTTTAATGTCGTTTCTTTGGCCATCCATTTGATGACTGCCGCAACATTTGCTCAGTACGCAACGAACTTTGCACGCAGTCGGTTGATTTTTGGGTGACAAAATCAAACAAATTTCTTGAAAACACAATTTCTTAACAAATTTTTCAATTCACACAGAGATTCTCAATAATACGCGCCAAAACAACAACAATATATACGAAAAGAATAAAATCAACGTACATATATACAAAAGAAAAGCAAAATAAATAAAGAAAACCAAAAATAAAAATGAAAATTCGTAAATGAACTTGTGTGTGCGAGTGTGTCTCGGTGTGTGTGTGTTTGGAGTGTGTGTCTTTAAGGCATTTTATTTTTAAGCAGTCGGCAAAAGGGGCAGCAAATGTGAAGTGGAAAATATTCAATTTAATTAAAAATAGCCGACAAAGCCGACTGCATATAACCGAAAATAAAAGAAAACCAAAGAAATTGAGAGGTGAAAAAACGGGAAATTAACTTTGCCACCAAAAATTGTGAAAATGAAAGCGAAACCCAAAACAAAGCTAATGCTGGAGCAGTTGCTTCTCATTGGATTCTGCCTGAGTGTGGTAAATGCTCAGCCAACCAACAGCATTGGCAGTAGCAGCGGCTCCTCCTATGGTTATGGCGCCTCATTCATTTCCAATCCGGCCATTTATGCCTATACCGTGGGCAATCAGCAGCAACAACAGCAGCAGCAGCTAAAGGATGCTGCCCCACCAGCCATGGGGGACATCAATTTTGCCACAGCAAACTCAAATTTCAATTCCAATGCGAATGCGAATGGTAATTATCGCTTCTCTGGCTCAGGCACCGGTTCGGGCTCCGTTTCGGACACTGACTATGCATCGTCCTCCTTATCGTCAAATCGTAATTACTACTACACCAACAACAACAACAACAACAATGATGTAGAGGAAACTGATACAGTTTCGGCCACGCCTACACTTAGCACGCCTCCAGCTGCAACACAACCAGCACCTCTTACCGGCTGCACATTGGACCGTTTGGCTGTTTATAAGGTGGTCTTGCACACATATTGGACACGTGAGCTCTTTCCCAAACACTATCCAGATTGGCGACCCACAGCCCAATGGACCAAAACTTTGGGTAAGTCGAATCCAGCTTATTAAAAAGGCAATTATGAAAAGCAATTTCAACTTATTGATTAGAAATAGACGTTGATATGCATTCACTTATGCAATTGAAATAGACGTTTTACCTTTACAAACTTTTTTCTTTAAAGAACTAATGAGTTTAAGTCTATCCAAGTCACTTAGAATGTTAATAATTTGATCTAATTTTGTTATTTCTTTTGGCTTATCTCTAAAGCTCTTAAACATTTTCAATTCTAACTTTAATAAAGCATATTTTCTCTTAACCCATTATCGGCGGTCGCGCATTTTTCGAATAGTAAATTTAAAAATCTTTACAAATGTTTTCGATTAGTAAACACAAAATGTTGTACTCCAACTTTAGAAAGTTATCTTGATATTAAAAAAAGAATCATCTTTAAAAGTATTTTACGTAAAAATCAAATTAAAAAGCTGATACCGCTTTCAATGTCTTTAATACAAACAATTTAAATAATCAACCAACTATAAGCCAAAATTACTTTAAGTGGGAGTATTCAAAATAGATGAGTCCATTCTTAGATTATTATTAGAATAAGCAGATTACCCACACAATTTGTAAACAAGGCTTTCAAACTTGTTTAACTTTTCTTTGTATAACAAAATCTCTTGCCTTAAAATAGAATAGAATTAATGTCTTAGCGGAAGTACAAGTCAAAAAAAAAAATAATAAAAACAACATTTGGCAAAAAACTAAATTTGGAACAGTTTGTTTTTTCTTTTTGTGCCAAAAACATACGCAAACAATTTTATTTTCTAGGTCAACTATTGGCAATAAGGCGAAAAAGTGTTTATCTCTTTGCCACTCAATCTCTCTTGAAGAAATTGGAGCACATGTCTCTGTGTTTTGATATGGATCTCATAATTTGTTGGAAATATGTAGTATACAGTGAACAGCAACAGTCGAAGCGGCGGGGAAGTAGAGAAGTCGGGGGGATGGGGGGCAAAACCTACAGACTAATTTGTCACAATGCTCGCAACTTGGCAGACATATAAAAATAAATCGAAAAGCAATTTCGCAGCAAGTTGCCTAAACATTTGGATTTTGTTTTTCTTGCTGTTATTTTGGGTTAAATCAAAATGTGTAGGCAGTCGGGCAATAGGGAAAAACGGATGAGGAGATGGAAAAGGATAGAAAAATAAGTTGATGCCTTTGGCCGCATTGGCATGTCGCTTGTCTTATCATGTTTTTTGCAGATTTAGCTGTCGATTTATAGCACACACACACACACACACATATACACATTCAAATAATAACAACAAAGCAAGACAGACCAAGCAAGCGAAAGCGAGAGAGAGAGACAAGTAAATCTGACAGCTAAACAAGCATAGCATACTTTCAGGCACACAACACACACAGGCAAATAAAAAAGGATAAGCAGGCAGTCAGGCAGCAGCCAAAGTAGGAGAGACTAAGGCAAGGAGCCTAAGAAATGCGATTTGTACGTGCTTATGCGCTATATGCTGGTCTCAGCGTAAAAACAACAAGAAATTGGATAAAGTCGTTGAAGCTAAAGCGATTCCTTCCCCCCCCCCCCTCCTGCCCTCCGCGCCAAGTAAAAGGAAACTCCTGCTTGATGTTTTGATTTTTACCCCTGTTGCAGTCTACTTTAAGTTTATTATCATTTCGGTTTTTGTAAATAATAAATATTGTCTCTCGATATTCAATATCTATGTCATCTTTTTTACCATCCTCAAACCTATATATCTTTCTATGGCAAAGTGCTTAAGTGAGCAATTAAAATGACATTTAATGCTTATGCTTTATGCATTTCTTCATCTGTCTCTCTCTCTCTCTCTCTCTATACCTCTATCTCTTTTCCTGTCCTCTCTCTATCTATCTCTGGGGTGACATTTTGTGTGGTTTCATGCATCTGTTTGTGACTTCTCTTTTGCGTTGTTTATAGTATAAGCTTGATAATTTATAGTTCTCTCTCTTTGAGTTGCAACCATTGCGTATACGTGATTTATCTATTACCACACACATATGCTCGCTGTGCTGTGTGTAGTACTTATATTATAAGCCAAAATAATGAAGTAATGGATAAATTTCTAAATCTCAATCATTGCCAAAACGACTTTGCCAAAATTTAGAGAAATATATGTTTATGTGCTACTGAAATTCAGTTTTTCTGATAGTAAGAAGTTGTGTTCCTTTTTTGTGATCTATATCATTTATAAACATTTCAAAACAAACTTTTTTTTAATGTCTTATAACAATTCAACTTTGGAATTATTTCTGTGTATACAGTTTTTGTCTGCCTCAAAGCGTTTTCAGACTCTGTTTTCCTAAGGTTGCAAGTCCTGTGAAAAATTAAAGCTTCTTCTGGACTTTATTAGAAAGTAGAAAGTAAAAATCATGCAATCCAACATAACATATATACATATTTACTCAATTTTAATATTAAAATAGCATTTTCTATATAGTGAGTAAAAGGAAAAATAATCAGTCAGGAAGAAGATTCTCTCTAAGTAGCTTTCCTTTTTTGCAGTTTCATTTCATATTGAACATGTCTCCCGGATATACGACCACAAACACCTTTCAACGATAGAAATCGTTTTATATTTCACATCCTTTATACAAAGAAAATGAAAAAACGAAACATTTCCATCGATAACTTTGAGTGTTGCGCCCCAAGGAAATGCATTCGAGAAACTATGAAAATATCAGTAGCCCGAACGGAAAGGGGCGGGGCCGGCAAGTGTTTTGCTTGTCACTTTAGCTTAAAACACACTTCCCTTGATAACCGTTTAGTTAAGCCAACGGGCAGGCTGAACTAAGCTACCCCCAAAACCCCACCCCTAAAACCCACAATCGCAAGCCGAACTCTGAACTCAAGCCCAGTTCCATGCCCAAGTCCAAGAATTTGGATCCGGCATGGCAGTTGGCATTAAAATTCAAGCAGCAAAAAAAGCTTAGCGTTGCACTTGCCATGCCAAGGGAAAGGGAATGTGGCGAGGTGAGGTGGGCTGTGTGGGTTGTGGGTGGTAGTTCTAGATAGTTGAGGTTCGTGGGCTGTGGGCCAAAGGGCAACGGCTTCCTGCTGCCTGTCATATCCTGTTTATACATATAAATTTCTGTGCGCAGCTCCAACATCCGTTACATTTCAACATAGACACAGAGAGAGAGAGAGAGAGAGAGAGAGAGGATCATGGAGTGAAAAGTGCAGAAAATGTTGAAAATATATACAACTATTTTCCTTTTGTTTTTGTACGAGTATGTCCTGCCATGCCTCAGCCTGTCGAAGGAGGTCGACATAGGAGTGCCTCAGCAAAAATTTATTATGAATGTACTAAAACTACAAAACAGAACAAAAAGAGGGAAAAAAACTATCACAGAAACAACTAAAGAAAGCAACTGAAAATGCATTTCTTTTGCTTGTTCATCTTTTCTGTCGCCGCCTCCAAATGTCCCGAGTCGGCGACCCAATCCCCAATGCCAAAACACACACACACATACACACACCCACGCAACATCCACAACCTCGTTCCCAATCCTATTCTCAGTCTCGTTTTCATTCCCGTCTAGTTGTTAAATTTCATTTGCTGGCTGCCCAGGCGACTGTTGTCGCTGTTTTTATCGCAAATTGAAACTGAAATAAAGTTTCTTTGCTTTTTTTTTTTGTTTTTTTTTTGTGCCTGCTGCCGCTGCTGTTGCATATTTGTTTCGGTTGTTTTACTTTTTTGTTGCCTTCCTCACATTTTTTTGCTTAGCTCTCAATATACACATTCGCGAAGAAGTTTTTCCAGTGAAATTTGTTTCCCCCTTCTTGTGCTCAGTATACTTTTTTTTCGCTTCCTTTTTTATGGCTTGCCAATGCTTTTTTGTTAAGACCAATTCACAAAAGCTTCGGCCAGAAATGAAATGTTGCATTCGCAATTGCATTTTACTTTTTTTTCCTCTTCGTTTTGGCCAGGCCAAGGACTTGAGTTGCAGCTGCTTGCCAATGCACTACGCAAAACTTCGTATGTTTCTTTGTGCTTTAGACAAACAATTCAATTTTAATGATCTGCTTCAGAACTCTTATATGGCTTAAAATAAAATCATTAGTTGGAGAGTTAAGAAGTTCCTATGATCCACTAAATAAGTGAGAAAGTTTTCTTAAACTGGCATAGAAATATAAATGTATTTCAGAATTGCCTTTTAGCAATAAACAAAAGAAATTTTTTGTCAGAGGGCTTTCTTAACTTTAGTTGATTATACTTTTGATTGTAATATTTTAGCACATGAATGCTTAATGTGTTTGTAATGGATTGAACAATTTCTTGATTGAAGAAACTATGAATATTCTAAAAAGATGCCAATATTTTTACCAATTAGAGTGCACACTATGTCTACTTTTGGAAGTGTATTATCTTTCCTTCTCCGCTTCCTTTTTTGCCAGTGTAGATATAGATAAATGTATCGGTTAAGTTAATAGGATTTTCTTGTTGCTTGTAAATTAACTCAGTTGCAATATAAATAGCAAATTGATTGGCATGAGAGGTGGAAGGTGAAGGAGGTCTTTGCATTATAATCCCTCCCCATCCCATCAGCCGAAAAAACGAAAAGAAAAGAAAGAAGTCGTTGCCTGTGCATTTTGGGGTGTTGCATAAGCTGCGGCGCATTGTCATGCCTCGTACTTTGGCTTCTACTTTTCGCCTCCTCCACTACTCTTGCCAATGTTCGACTTTCTCGTGGTTAATTGCCATTGTGCCATTGTACGACCATTGGGGCAATTATCCAATCTGCCCCCCTGCCACCCGTACCTTTCTGCATGCCATTCGAACAAAGGGGGCAAAAAGGGGGCAACAAGCCGTGCGTGCTTTTGTACTAGTTTTTGGTGTTAAATGTTTCAGCCGACGGCAATTTCACGCCTTATGTTTTATTGTTTCAGTTTTCAGCTTTTCGGGGCAAACTCAACTCAATTCAACTTGTTGCCTTCATTTAAAATGTAATGCCTAATTTTGCGTTTCGGCAAATAATAAGTTATAAAAAGCTTTTCTCTGTTTTCTCTGCCCGTCATAAATTCCAAATAATATTTTATGCACTCAAAACACATGTACACACGCACACAAATAGACTCACACTCACACTCCGTAGAGTATTTTTTTGTCTGGCTTTGTTTTTTGTTTTTCTTCTCTCTTGAGTTCCGCTCAGTCATAACAAACTTAAAATGTTTGTAATTTTTTACACGCACTCATAGAGTGAGAAAAAGCAGACACTGAAAAACATAAGGCAAATGTCTAAGAGCAATAAAAGACAAGAAAAGACGGGAAAAGAAAATGAAGTACTTGAAGGAGAAACATTGTTTTGCTCTTGCTTAAAGTATTCGCCTTCTAGTTGGCAGAACATTTTCCTCAGAATATAATTTAAGAACATTATATGGGAAATATATAGTCAAAGATCTTGGGCAATTTAAATGTTGGCTCGCTCATTCGCATTTCTCTATGCGTTACGAAAGGCATTACAAATTCATAATGCCAACGAGCGAGCAAGAGAGAGAAAGATAGTCAACGAAAAGTAGAAAAAAAATCATAGCATACATCTTAGGGTTGCGTCTCGCTCTTGCTCCCCAACAGGTTTCATCTCTGCTGCTGCTGCTGCTGTTTCTGCTGCATACATAAGTACATTAATAATAAATGTAAATTTTTTTACAGCTGTTTGTTGTTATTCCTCTACCGCTTTTGCTCTTACCTTTTTTTTTTGTACTTGCCGCACTATGGAGGGGCAAGCTCTTGTAGGGACTTTTGCCAAGCACTTTCAGCTACTTAGTCCGGCTAAAACTTAAAGTGTTGTAATTAAAAGCAGAGACGATCCTCTAGAGTCGAACCACACCCAGAGCGTATTTCATTTTGCCATCCTCACAACCACTTTTATCCTTCCCTCCTTGCATTGGTAAGTTGAGACTTGTCCACATTTTTACTTGTCGTCGTTTGTCTGTGTGTGTGGGGACAAGGAAAAATCACAGCAAACAAATTTCAGAATTTTGTTTTCGTCTTTTCTTCAGCATTTTTTCCTTTTTTATTTTTTTGCTTTTCATTTTTCCATTTGCCGCATTTACTTGCATGAATAAATTTCCCGTCTACATGTTCTTTATGTTGTTCATTCCCTCTTTCTACACGCTTTGTGCCATGTCAAATTCGTGTCATTATTCATTCATACATGATTAGACAACACAAAATAGACAACAAACAGGGCTCAGGTCTCGTATTACAAAAGGGGCGAACGAACAGGAGACAGTCAGCCAAGCAAAGCATCGCATCGAATCGTATCGAAGATGGGAGCTGGAACTAGAAACCAGACAGGCGCGGTCCTGGCCAAATGGAAATTAATGAATGAAATTTGATATAATGTCAGTTTTGGTTTCGCCCCCGTGTTTTTTGTACTGTACATGCCATTTTTTTTTTTTTAATTTAATATATTTATAAACAATTTCTAGGCAATTTAATGGGCACACGTAGCTACTTATTACCATTAGTCAAATGTTGACAGGAAAGGTTAGTCTAATGGTTAAGCCAAAATAAACGAATGTGAAAAGTTAAAAGAGTTTGCCATAGTCAATTAAAGCCGAAATATCTCGAAATGTTACTCTAAATAAGGAATCAAGGTCTCCAATCTTTTACTTTGTCACCTTTAATCAAGTTAACAACGAGGATATGATTTCTTCAATCTTTTCCTAAAACTAAATTACAGAAAACCCTTCCAAAATTGTTTTTCTAGAAGGTATTCTGCCCACAATTTCCCATTTTACAGGAAACCTTCTAGTCGATAGGGCATTTAATCTTAAAGACTCTTTGGAAATTTAAATCATTTTTATATTTGTATTTATAAATTTGTCCACTTTTGTTGTTTGTCATTTTAAACGGATTTAACCCAATTTTTAATTTGGCATTTATGAAACATTAATTTTGCATTACCATTTTATTATTTTTCCTTTTTTTTCTCCGTGTTTTACACTCCCGTTGTGGTGGCATGTTTAATTAATTATATTTATATGCTGGTTTTAACAACAACGTACGGTTATGCCCTTCACATGGACGACAAAAGTCGGGGGAGATAAAAAACTGGAGCGAAATTCAAAGTAATTTGGCATAAATTAGCATAGGCTAATTACAAATAAATTGCGCAATTTGTTTTGTAAGCTCCTCTGGTAGAATTAAATTCAATTAAATATGAATTGCGTAAGTGGAATATGTTTAATCAGTTCATTTAAAAAAAGAATAATAATAAAAATAATACAATTCACCTGCAGGTACATGAAGACCGAACAAAACAATGAATTGAATACAAATTGGCTTATGTTTATGTAATAAATGAATTCATTTACATTTGCTACACACCTCTCGCTCACTCTTTCCTTATTTCTCTCTTTTTTATACCCTTACGAATTTATATTCATTTTTCCATTCTCACTTTGTCGCTTAAAGAGTAATTTGAACAACCTATAAGGGAATACAAATTTCGTCATTATTGAAGTTAGCCCAGCCCTCTGAATAGTTTTTCTGCTGACAAATTAATTCATAAAAATTATGTGATTTTTTCCGAAGCAATTTTTTACAAATATTTTCCTTTGTTTTCTGATCTACCACAAGCGCATTTGCTTGTTTATTTAGTCATTGTTATTATTTTGTAAAATATTTACACATATTTTCCACGTACGTACACAGTTTGTGCATTTGTCAGCATAAAAATCTGCGTATCTTGATTTATACAGAACAATATGTAAATATAATATGTAAGGAATTTGTTCAAAAGCATCAACTTTCAGTTACCCTCTAGCGTAGATGAAAGAGAAACTCAATTCAAAGAATTCCCTGCTTAAGTTAACCAGATACATATTTGCTCTCGTCTTACAGACCGAGTAAATCAAAGTAATCAAAACCTTCTTTAAAACTTCTTACTAAGAAAAACTCATTAACCCCTCTTCGGGTCAGGGTATCAAAGTGAAATCAATAAAAAAATTGCACACAGACAGCAACAATTGGAGCAGCAAATTGAGATTCTAATTAACTGTCACACATAAATCAAAAGTTCAGCCATAAAAATTCATAAAAAAAAGGAGAAAGCAAAAAAATATATTCAAATAAAAAGCAGCCGCCTCATTAATAATGCATTTACAGGAACCGCAGACAAATGAAAACCGATATCAAGAACCCTTCAACAGAATTTATGTCAGGGAGAAACAGATAGAGAGAGAGGGAGAGAAAAGTTGAAATTGTAAAAAGTATCTCATAGATGCGCTGGCATAGCTAACTGCTAATGGCAGTCTAATTAGGCTGACCGCAGAAATGGGTCACCCACGCAAATGGGTGGGTCCTTCCCCTCACAAATACAAAAAGGATTCTTGCTATTTGTGTCTCTGTGGCACATAAATTTATGCTTATTGCTGCTATCTCCCTCTCTCTTTGGCGCGCACCTTTTATTTCTGTCTTCCTTCTTTTTGGGACTACATAAATCTTTGCCAGGTGGGTGCGTGCATTTCGAACTCTTAAGTGAGTTGTTCCTTCCTTTAATTTTCTCTTGTGTTGGCCCCAGACAAGGCGCAGACAACATGCGTGTGTAGCAGTCTGTGTGTGTGCGTGTGTATGTGTGTGTGTGTGGCAATAGGCAACTCGCAAATACACAAAACTTTGTTTTGTCTGTCTGTTCCTAATGTGGTTGGTGGTGTTTGTTGGTTGGCTGGTTCGAGGGCGTTTTCTTGGTTGTGTGGGCGTTATTTGGTATTTGTCTGATTTTGGTTTTGCCCCTAAAGTTGCCCAAGGCTTTCCCTTGAAAAATGTCTACAAATTATACCTGAAAGCAACAAACACAACCAACGGCCGTTGGTTTCATTTTCTTTCACTAGGAAGCAAAAGGCAAGAAGCAGTTTTCCCTAGTTTTTTAAAAATATCAAATTACTCAAAACTGGGAAAATAAAATCCAATTAGAGTAAACTCAAGATGTTGGTTAGCTCAAGTTAAAGCTAAATGAATGTTATTAAAATAAAATATAAAGTTGCCGCAGTAGATAGCCACTTTAAATAGAAAAGATTTAAAGCGAGTTGTGTCTTTAATGACCCCTTTGCCACTACGCCTCTGTATACACGCACAATATTCCACCTATATCAAATCAAAAATGCTGCCTAATTTTCTTGGCATATTTCCCTTGCTTCGATTTTGCTACCCTTGTGAGTTGTTTTGGTTTTTTTTTCTGGTCTAGGCCTGTCACTTTTCGAGGGTCTTGGTTATGCGAGAACACGCATATGGCCTTTCCTTTTGGCTTTGTGTGTTGCCCTTATCAATCGTCAACGTCATTGTCATCAACGATTGCCGAGTGTCTCTCCTCCCCCCTGTGTCCGCAATTGTGGCACTAATTAAGGCCAACGAAAAAAAGAAGCAAAGAAAATATTAGAAGAAATGTTCTTACATTTATTTTTATTGAGAGCTACGTGACACGTCTGAATAAATAAATATTTATGCCGCAACTTCCACCTCTCCCCAACTCTCTTTCTCTCCCTCTCTATCATTGACTGACTGAAAATGAAGTAATAAAACATAAATTCATTTAATTAAGCAATTTTATGTGACCGAAAAAAAAGGAAAACTTAACAAGCGAATGGCAAATATTTGACGATAGTGAAAGCAATTTATAAGGATTATGCCCCAGGGAGTGGCAATATTTTTGTTGTTATTGAGGAGAGGGAGATAGACAGATAGACAGATAGAGAGAGGGTGAGAGGGGAAGAGCTGTAGGCAAGGGGCGTAAAAAAAAGATCAAAGCTGTGGAAATTATACAACTTTTCATTTTTTTTTTGTTTTTGCCTCATTTTTTATGGTCAAGATGCTGGTTCAATTTTTATGGTCAATCAGGCGAATAATAAGATAAAGTCATTGCCATCGAGAGAGAGAGAGAGAGAGAGAGGGAGGGAGATGGATGGTTAACGATAAGAGGAAGAAGCACTAGGCGAAAGAGTGCCACAAAACTCAAGAGAAGTGAGCCGATCAAATTAACCATAACAAGTGGCTAAAGTAAGCAAACGCAATGCATTTTAAATGAGCCAAGGCATACCACACCAAAAGGGAAACCAGAAAGGACACTTTGAGCTGAGTGGAAGGAGACAAAAACGGGAAATGACACTCTCAACCGCGCAAATTGTCAACATCGTTCAGAAAAATAAACAAAAACCAGCTTGGGGCTTGCCCCTGGTCTCTATGCCCATTCATAAAGTAACCGATGCCTTGAGGGCAACTGCAGGCCAACTTACCCAGATCCTGTCGAGTGCACAGTCAGAGCCCATTAAGTGTTTATAATGCGGCAGCAAAATAACAACAAAAAACAAAACAGCAAACAGCTGAACGAAGGCACTTCAAAAGCTGATGAAAATTAAATGAAACAGAATTTGTAAATTAAATAAGTATTACCAAATGGAAGTTCTCTCCCTTGGCCCCTCGTGTTTGGTGATGCTGGAAAAATACCTTAGCAAAAAGCTTATTTTCTCATTTCTTTCTCTCTCTTTTACCTTAACCTAATCAGACTCTGTCCTCTCCTTTACTTCTTTCCTAGGCATGACAATGTTTAGATTATATATAATGAGGGTGGAATATTAGCAGGGCAATTCGATTTATTTATGAGTGAAAAAAAAACAGATTTCTTTCGAGGGTGATTTTGATAGAAACCAAATAGATTTATATATAATTTAGAAGAAAATTTGAAGCTAAAGCTATTTGCTAATAGCCTTTTCTTTAGGTAGAACCAAACAATTTTGAGACCTAAAGAAATTGGATTGAAGTTGTTTCTTTTATTAGGCCATTGCTTGTATATGATAAAATAATATTGAAGTAAAATATATAAATATGAATCAGTAGGAAAATTCTTCTTTATTTTGAGACTGTGTAAAAAGTATTTAAAAAAAAGTATTTTTGACTGTTGGATGGTAAAAAAGACACCTCAGGTGGCTAAAACAAAAAATATAATTCAAAAATGTTATTCAAATAATAATCAAGAAAATATCAGATATTTCCCCTGTTCCAAATTTCACCTCCTAAATGCAACATTTAGAAATGTTGGATACTCCGTGTTTCTGTCCAAAAATTTATTGGTCAACATGTGGCCTACTGAATTGGTGTCTATTAGGTTTCGCTTTTGTTTACTAAGCTGAATATTTAAAATACGTGGTGCAAAAGTTTTGGCAATAAAAAAATTTGAAAATTTGCTAAAGCGTTAAAAAATGTGCTGAAAATGGATGGATGGGATGCATAGGATGGAGGGTGGAGGTGACTGAGGATGGCTGCTGGTGGCTTGGGCGTACAGGAAACTTGGCTAAGCGTAAATAAAGCAAATAAACTTTTGGGCCACAAAACACCCAAGGAAGGCAAGTTGCTTAAGTTGTTGTCTTGCCAGGCAGACAAAACTTGCTCTTAACTTGGCTTTGAGACAGTCTCAGAGTTTGCTTAGTAGCCCAAAAAACAAAAAAATAACGGAAAACAAAAACAAAGCAAAGCAACACACACACAAACACACACACAAAAAGAGCGTAGCTTACAATGGGGCGCACTTTCTCTATGGTGGTTTTTTCTTCCTCTTCTTCTTCTAGTTCTCCACCTCCCTATTTTTTGGTTTTGGTGTGAATAATGCTGCTGTTATTTATGCCTCAATGCGGCACGCCTCTTTCTTATTCTCCTAGTGGCATGGCTGCTAACAAAATGCCACAAGAAGAAAAAGAAATTGCAATTTCCACGCCCAAGTTTCGGGCACTTTCACTTTATGGGAACTTCCCCCAGCCCTGTAGAAGAACAAGAAAAGGAGCAACCCCATGTTGCTGCTTTTTATTAAAAGTTTCTCTCAGAACCAACGAACCAACAATGGGCACATTTTTTAAAGTGTTTTTTATTGTCGCGTTAACCGACCGCAACGACTTAACCAAGGGTCCTAGAGAAGGTGATGGGGGGGGGGGGGGAGGGGACCCAACTCTTACGTAAGTGTAAATTATTGTTAAGGTCAGAAAGTTTTGGATAAAAAGTTTCCAATTTCTTTTACATTCCTCTTTACACTTTAGTTTTTGTTTCTTACCCATTCATTCTCAGTAGTTGGCCATAGACTTAATACCTCTAACTAAGTCAACGTGAAAGAATAATTTTCATTGCATTTAGCTTAATTAACAAAGTGTTAATAAAACTGCCATACTAACTTTCAATTAATTTTGCTTTCACGGCAACACAAAATTTGGTTAACTATGCTAACGACTTGACCTGGCCAGAACGAGAACGTGAGAACGAGAACGAGAACGAAAACGGGCCACAAGTAAAAGTAATAAACTCGTCCTTCTTGTTGCTGTTGCTGTTGTTGTTGTTATTATTTTTTTTGTTTTTGTGGCGGCGGCCGCTTTTAAATAAAAATTTATGTCCTAGACTGTGCAACCAAAAACACTTTCACTTAAGCCTCAGTCTGTGTCCCATTCCTCGTCTCTCTGTTCCCTTTTTCCCTGCCCTTTCACTTGACATTTTGAAATATGTGTGTGTCCTGTATCAGCAATTAAGTGTAGGGAAAAAAGGAGGGAAGGACCAATATAGGAGAAAAAATGGCAAAAAATGTATTTGAAAATATATAAATCGGAGATACCCTATAGAGACCTGATCAAAATCTTGCGAATGTCAAAGAAAAAGTGCCAAACACGCATTATGGACAATAACAAAACTATATATTCTGCCTGTCAACTGTACCAACTTTCCTTTTCCTGCTTGTGCTCTCAGTTATTGCTGCTGCTGTCACTGACGGTGACTGTACTTAATGGTTGGGGCGAGTTGGCATTGATGGCCCTCATATGATTTGTTGCCGACAATTTGGGAGGCTTTTCATGAGAAAGAATTCGGAAATTAAATTCTAAAGCAACGACTCTTTGATACCCTCTAGAAACAGTTAGAAGACGAATTGAAAAAACTTTATTTTGTTTAGACAAAATTTAAACTATTTTAAAATGAATTGTTATGCTATACTAGATTCTATTTCGATTCAGTTGATCCTGTAGGCTTACAAGCTTAACACGTTTTTAAATCGGTTTACCTATACATATCGACTGTCTGAATATACTCCTTAACATGATGATTACAGGATATAAAAACGAATGAAAAAATGAGAGAAAACTGAAAAGAAAAAGAAATGCCGCACTAATATCGTTGGGGAGTAAAAAGTCATCAAATTTTAATGCCAGGCAATGCGGCCAAAAGGTTGAAAGTGCTTAAGAAACAGAAAAAAAAGAAGAAAGAATGACAATTCAGCACAAATGTGTAAGTACAGCAAGGGTAGAGTCTGAGGTCAAAAGGTCCCTCAAATCAAAGTTACACAGCAAAAATCAAAAGCAACTGAGAAAAGATGCTAATTTTTAATCAAAACTGTGAAATAAAACATTGACTAGAGCTGCAAGAGATTTATTGGTAGATATCAATGTATATAGAATAAAACATATGGTTCAGTTATATATTATCATTCTACGCAGTTGAGATGAATTTTATATTTGCTTACAAAATTTAGCTTCCACTTATCTGAAGAGAGTATCACAGATATAACTTATGTGTATATCACAATAATCAAAAGGTATTTTTAGGGGGGAGGGAAATGCCATATCATTGTATTGTTGTGGCCAACTTTTGAGTGCAAAAGTTGAGTTCAACTTGTCATACAACCAAAAAGGACATTCTAACACAAAAGGGTTGGCTCTTAAACCTCTCATTGTTGCTGTCTGTGTGTGTGTGTGTGAGCTGAATTATGTGCTCAGCAAACAAACAAACAAACAAACAAATAAAAGGCAAAAATTGATTGTTGCATTGCATACTTTTTGGGGCTTACTGGCTTTATAATCATGACTCCCCTTCGTGTTTTTTTTTTTTTGCTGTTCGCAATTTGATATCATAAAAATTTATGTCCTGCCCTTTGCTTTTTATTCTGAAATGCCAGCACCTCTTCCTCCTGGGTGTGTGTGTGTGTATGTGTCTGTGTGTTTGTAAGTAGTTGAGCATGAAATGTAGAATTTATTATGTTATCGCTTCAACGATTTACTTTATCGATTTTAGCATGAAGAAGCGAAAAAACAAAAAAAAAATGAAGCGTAAAAAGGGGAGAAACATCCTGAAGCTATCCAGATTATTTGGCAGCTTCCCTTTTTTCAATATTTTTTCCCTTTTGAGTTTACCTTTAGGCTTGACTGAGACAAATATTATGACTTGGCTTAAAGTGAAGTGAGTTTGAGTTGACTTTGATTTCAGCTTGAGGTAGGTAAACCAATATATTAAGTCCTGCCACTTGTCTTATCACAGAGCTTTATGCATTTTTAATGAATCTTCTACACTTTGATGTAGCTGAGGAGAGAGAGAGAGAGAGAGAGAGAGAGAATGATGGGAAGTTAGCTTTTGGAATTATTTTTGCAATTTTCCATCAACAACCGAAACTTTGACGCAAATCAATTTATGTTTTAAAAATTCAATCAAATTTTGCTTTGGGGCCCAAGTAGAGGGTGATGGCAAGGGTATGGCAGATAGGGTTGTATGTTTATTTATATACATGGTTGGGGTTGCATCTGAGATCTGGTTGGACAGACCCTTCGTGGTGTCCTGTCACTGAATTGATAATAATTGGATTAGCGCATCATCATGTTACCCAAAGCGGGGACCAGAGCGCTGGGTTTAATAGTGGCCAAAAGGGCTTACGCCACGTTGGCTACGCATTGAAGCATCCAAGTGATATATATGTATGTATGTATGTCTACATAGATGAATGTATGTCTGTATATATGTATGCTGTGTGTGTGTGAATGATGGCAAAAATGTTCAACGTTTGCCATATTTTTTAATATTTTGCAGGCCGGGAGTTTTGCTTCAGCGATTTTACAATTTATATGGCGACCTAAATCTACTCTTCACACACACAAACACACACATCCACATTCATACACACACACACACACAGAAATATGAAACCATAGTCACCCTGAGAGCTTCTAACCGCCACACTTTATGCGCCCTAAAGTATTCATCACTTAATTTCCACGTGCTGCTGCCATTTTTGGAAAATTTATGACTTTGCCCAGTTTTACCACTCAATGTTGTTGTTGCTGCTGTTGTTGTTGTGCCAAAAACGTTGCCGATGTCGTCAAATTTTTTGCAGTTACTGTTGTTGTTATTGCTGCTGTTGCCAAATAGAGGAGCAAACCCCTTTTTGTTTGGCCCGTTTTGCCAGCTGTCAGCGCATAAATAGAATTATGTCAGGCTAATTGAATTTCGCCCACGCCTTGACATGGATTTATGCACTAAATGCAGTTTCGGGCTTCGCAAATGGCTCTTTCCGTCGCGACGGAAAGGGGCATGGTGGGGGGTTCAGTGGGAGTTAGTGGATAATCAAATTGCTTGGTTTAGAGTTTTCAGCTTAATGAAAATCGTAAAAGCAACTGTGAGCAACAAAATTTTGTTAGCCAACAAAGATGTTACTTAAAAGAGTTTTTTTGACACAAGAAAAACGACAACCATTGATTACCCATGAGAAAGACGAATCCGTCATGGAAAAGTTAATTTAATGAGCAAGTGTTCTGTAGATTGAAAATTAAGTTAAGTTAAGTTATGTTGCAGTCAATATTACTTAATTTATAGGAGGAATGATTACAGGACATTATAGCGTATTTGCGTTGAACTTTTTCTGAACTTGAACTTACTGAAGAATTTTTGAAAAGTTATTCAATTCAAATATAGATTGTTTAAGATAAAAAAGGATTCTAATGTTACCATTTGGAGAACTGGCTATTGTCTTAATTATTCATATGAAACGGAAATTTGATATTAAAAATTGAATCAAATCTAAAGCAAAAACCTTCTATTTATGTATTATTTTGTTTCTTTTATTCACTTTATTCTGTATGTGGAAAGAAGAAGAATTAGTTTAATAATATTGATAAGAAACACGTTTCAGTAATTATCCAACATATTAATAGTTATCTTACTTTTTACATATTCTTATTTAATAATTTAGGATTCTATATTTTTATTTAATCTCTTATTTTCATTGTCGAGGCTTCTAAAATAAAATTACCCACACTTTGTTGATTGTTTAATAAAACTGATTATACGTTTGACTAATTGAGGAAAAATATTCTGTTTGCACGTGTGTGTGTGTGTTTTTGTCTATGGATGATAAATGTTTCTATAGTTGATTGATTTTTCCTTGACCAATTAAATTTGCATAGGCTGTGTAACAGTTGTGCCCAATTTGTGGCTTTTTGGGTTTTGGTTTATGGTCAGACTTTTAAACTGTCATTTATCTTTTTGTGGCATTTTCATAATGATCTTTCAGTTTACTTTTGCTTGCCGACTGTTTGATTCTTTTCCTTTTGATTGATTTTGTGGTTATCTCTGGCAAACATATACAGATACAACCATTTACAGTTCCACAATTTAACAATTTTCGCATTCATTTCTCGTATTCTGTCACTTTGGACAGAACCGCATGGATGTCTGTGGGTAAAATAATGAAGATTTTTCGGTTTTATCAACCAACGCTGCGGGCAGATACTATTGGAGGGAGCTGAGGGTGGGGTAAACGCCATACAAAACTGCTGGTTGCAATTCAATTTCCTTTTTGTTGGCAACAACCAACCAATCCAAACCAAACCAAACCAGCCACCCAAAAAAGTATGCAACACAAATTGTACACAATTATATTTTGTTATCTGAAATGAGCATGAAATCTATCGAAACGTAACGAATTTGGTATTGAACGTGCCTAACTGTTAATGCGGTTATAATACGCCAACGGATTATCATTGATTATAGATGTATGTGCGTGTGTCTGCATTAGTGTGTGTGTGCTGTGTGTGAGGGTAGATGGTAATGGTAGTATTGAGTTGGGGCGTTGGCACGCCCTCGAGGCACAAAAATAACTGTTTGTGCGCGTTGAGGCACAACTTTGCTCTGTCTCTCTTGTCCCCTCTCTTTCAGCAAACTTTGTCGAGTGTGTGTGTGAGACAGAGAGGAGTGAGGGTGTGTGTATATAGACATAATTTCAATTTTCATTTGGTATTAATGTCTCTGCTCGTTGTTTGTATTTGTGTGGCAATTCATACATATGTATGTGTTTGTGTGAGTGTGCACAAATTGCCGCAACGTTGTCTACGTATGTATGTACATACATATATGTATATGCAGCGGTCTGAGTAGGTGGAGCAGGAGAGGTTGAGTGGTGGTGGGAGGAGGGAGGTAGTTTGTTATATATGGCTACAAAATGCGGTATTGGCAAAATCCCAGGAGCGCGCTTTAGTTGATAGCAACGGCAAATGAGAGTAGGAAAAACTAGTTACGAGTTAGTTAGAAAATGCTACACCGAGTTACCGAGGGGTAAGTGGCAAGGACAATGCCGACAGAAAGAGACCAAGTGGAATTCGAGCTAGAGAGAGGGAAAAAATCCATTTCATTTTTATGTTTTTTTTTTTTTGTTTTTCCTTTCGAGTTTTATAAATGTTTTGATAAATGGAATAAATTCATTTTTTTGTGCCTTTTATTTGTTGCAGCTTGGAAAATTTTTATTTCATTCAAATGTTTGTAGAATGTTGAAATAAAATAGAAAAACTAAAAAATTGATTTGAAAAAAATAAAACTAAAATAAAAGAAAGAAGATTAAAATCTGTTTTTTCTCTTTAGTTTAGAAAAGTTTTAAGTACTTAACAGAGGAATAGAACACAATGAATCTAATATTAATATTTTATTAGAGATAAGTTTGAAAAAAAAACCGAAAAAAATATTCCATTAAGTATTTGGGCAAACAAAACTTGAGGGGATAGTTCAATAGAGTTTGAACATTTAATTTTCGAGCTTTCTATATACATGCATATAATCCATTGTTGGATTATATATACATACACATCAGTCTCTCAATCTCTCAGTCTCTCATTGCAATCCCCGTTTAAATCAGTTTATCTCTTAATATGGGAATGAATAAATGGAGTAGATATTTTCACTATATTAACAGAAACAAATTCTTTAAAATGTGGCAAACATTTTGATTTTCAAATAATTTCAATTTATATGTTTTTGTTTTCTTATTGTTATCGGTAATTAAAAAGTCATCAGGAAAACTTTTTCGGCAGCTTATTCATTTGAAATGGCAATAATTTGCACACAAATGGCTTTTAATTAAAAATAAATATAAATTTTTAGAGCCTGTTGCCACAACATCAACTTCAATCAGAAAATCTCACAAACTCTCTGAGAGGCAACCACAAAATTTACATTGCAAATCAGTGGGAGGTAAAAAAATCAAAACAAAATAAAAGAAAAGACAAAGTCCTAACCTCTCCAGAGACCAAAGACGAGACGAGACGAGACGATGAGGAAGTCGACGACGACGATGATGACAACAGGAGCCATTAAGTAAACCAATCAAAGTCGAAACTTGGCCGCAAGAAAGAATTTAATAATAACAGGATAGGCCCTACTATACACTGTAGTGTAGGGAGAAGGGGAGAGGGGGGCTTACCTCACCCCGCTTCCCACATAAAATGGCCAAAGCAAAAATGCAAAATACAAACAGATTGTTTGGCCAGTAACCACCATTTCCATCCTCATCTCATTCCACCTACCCCAACCCTCACACATAGCTATTCCACATCCATTTCGAGATGCGGGCAGAGGAGTGGGGGACGGGTTCGCTGGACCAGAGTTCGCCGTTGCGTGCTTAATTAAATGATCATCATTTGCGCGCAATCAACGCACAAATAAATTTCACCATGGCTCCGCTTCGTCTATGGTTTTTTTTTTCTCTTTGCTGGAATCGGAGCCCTCTTTCGGGTCCTAACCCAAGGCATCGTTTGGGTTTTTAGTTGTGTTTGTTTGCTTGGTTTCCGCTTGAAATTATATGCCGCTGCTCCTGTTCTTGTTTCTATTCTTCTCCCATCCCATCTCCCTGTCTTGTTGTCTTAATTAATTCCTAATTTTCCTTTGGACAAGTTTCTTTGTTTTTGTCTTGGCTTGGGTTTGCTTTTGCTTTTGCTTTCGGTTCGGTATGGCTTTGACTCCTTTTCTGCCATGTTTAATTGAAAATTTTTGCTTCAAAGCAAATTGCTATGCTCGGTAAGGGTATTTGGTGTTTTCTTCGTATTTTTTTTTGGCGGGGGGTTTGAGTATTTCATGACCATTCGGCTTGTTGCCTTGTTTATGTCTTTGGCATGGCCAAAAGTGGCAGGGGGGATGAATGATGGATTGAGAGTGGATGGTTGTCCTTTGCCAGCTGCTGGCCATTTTGTTTTGACAGTCACTTTTTATTTCATTTGCATATTGCTTTCGCACTTACTTTCTTCTTCTTTTGTCGTTTTGCTTTTGGTTATGGCTTTGTTTATGATTTCGTATTACGTTTCCTTTTATTAACGCATTTTCAATTGTTGGTTATAAATTTGATTACTTTTCTCCGGATCCGGATTACGACCCTTGGCCGAAGTCGCCTTTCTGGGCCATCAATTAGCTGTCCATTCGACAAAAATACTCAAATTGTACACAAGATTTTTGCGCTGCAATTGTCGGTGGAATTACTGAAATTTTTCGATATTAAATTTTACTACCCTACCAAATTGGGGTCAACCAATTTTGCAAAACAAGTCAAAGATGAAATATAAAGAGGATTTTTTAACTAACATAAAAGTTTGTTTATCTTTTTATAGTAAGATGATCTATTTTTCTCCATTCTTCTAGCAAAGTCACACACAAAAGATGAGTCTGAAAATTAATTTGAAATACTTTTTAAACAAAATTTGTTCAGCGAAGATGTGTCAATTGAAATCATCTAATAATAATTTACATCGAATCTACTCTGACCTTCAATGGGTTAAGTTCAGTAGCTGCATATTACTGATACGCCATGTGTAATAATTTGATGATAATTTTTCATAATGCATTTGTGCAGTCAATTGTAATTGATTTTTGGTAAACCAAATATATATATTTTTATACGAATATATATCCATTGTTAATCAGCATTTACCTGGTATGCGATTTTGGTTACTGATTGGTAATTAATATCGCATAATTCAATTCATTTCACTCATACATCCACACACTCATATAGTGAGTATATGTTTCAGTTTTTACATTTTAAGCAAATAAATGTGCAAATGTCATTAAGTTGACTTGCCATATGCATGCCCACATTTGTGTTTTCCATCTGATTGGCTTACTCATTTGCATATTCATATATGTATGTGTGTGTGTGTGTTTGTGTGTGTGTTTGTGTGTGTGTATCTTATTAACTGCCTTTGGTTGCCCCGTTATGACAATTAACCCAAATTCCATATCGAATAAATGAGTTTTACATGCACTTCATGTGCAAGTGAAATTTATCTGTTTTCCATATGGTTCTATCTGGTTTCAACTTTTATTTTTGTTATTTCATTCATTTGATAATCTTAATGAATTTTACTTGTTTTGCAGTCCAACAATTTGCAGTTGGTATAACAGTAATAATTCCATATTTGTTTATTATTTTTTCAACCATTTATAAAATGGAAAGAATATAAATAAATAACAATTTCAAATTAGGAAGTCTTTCTTATTACTCTTATCTAACATAAGTACAAAAGAGAACTCTTAATTAATCTTAACAACAATTTGCGTGACTATTTAAATCTTAAAGTCACTACGATTTAAAGCTGTGCCAAAAAGTTTTTGAACAATTCGTTACTAATCTACCTTTTGTTTTTTTGTTGTCTTGTTTATTCTTGATACCATAATCTTTTAACCGAAATCTTTTCATTATTTTTACTGTTCTGATTCCATACAAATGCCTGCCAATAAAAATTAAACAAAAGCATAAATTTTAAGCACCAAGCCAAGTGCCACCACAGGCAAAAAAAAAAAAAAAGACGAAAATGTTTCTAAGCTAATTCTTTCATTTTGCGTTTTTTGGTTTCTTTCTTTTTTTTTTTTTTTTTTTGTTCTACGCTTTATTTATTTAACACGCGCCGACAATGGGAAAAAATTGTATAAAATAGAATTTAGAAATGGCAGCCAAAACTCACATAGAAAGAGAAAGAGAGAGTGAGACAGTGGGAGAGAGAAAGAGAGCGAAGCAAAGGCAAAACAAGTCATAAAGATAAAGGAAATTTATGGTTGCCAGAGCATTGTGAGAAAACAACTTCGCATACGGAAGGGGAAGGGAAAAGTCGAAGCGGAATGGTGCGGAGTAAAAGCCAGAAACCATCAGCAGGAAATTAGGTTAACGATTTTTCACTCTCAGTTGCAGCATGGAAAACTGAGAAAAGCGCTGTAAATATGTTCTTCAGTTTTAAATACCCTTGCAGAGGGTATTTTAATATTCCTCACACAGATGGAAACAGACCGCGACCTCATTAACTTTCCTATATTTATATTCTTTATCACAATCTATGAAAGATTTGTTCTACAAGTCAAATTACCTTTTATGTTGCTAAGTTTTTTAGCCAAGACTTTGATGATTTGCATAAAGATTTTATTATTTTAGACTAATCCAAAGAATTTCTTCAAAAAAGTTGGAAATCAGCATGAAGTGTTTCACTTTTGAAACTTTAGTTCGTTTGATTACGTTTAAGAAAATGTATTTTAACACCTATGATTTAATAGGTAACAGAATTGTCATCTCTTTCCTAGTATTATTCACACTGTTAACTTGGGAAATAGAAATGGAGAACCCTGACTAAAGTATCTGCAGATTGCAATCACTCGTTTAGTAATATTAATTAAAGTCATTATAAGGAACTTGAAGTCATTATAAATATTGTACGTAAAAGAAAAGTAAACATACTGTTGCCTATAATACTTTCTATTTCATTTACCAATTCTTGTTGCTTTAAATGGCTCATTTTTAGGGTATTCAAACTTCGTAGTAGTTGTAATGTCAGCATCCAATAAAGTTGGGTTTTTCTTTTATTTTTATGTAAGCTATCTTTTGTTTTTGCACAGTTTTACAGCAATTTACAGTTACAGTTTAAAGTTATGGCCCTCCTCCATAGACACCCTGATGGCCCCCTTCCACCCCTGCCCCACAACATTTGCCACTGCGACAGAGTTTAACTGGCAGAGATCCTGGCATATACAAATGTCGCCCTTTTATCGGCTAAACGATGCCTAAGTGAGGCTTCAATTCAGCCCTGACACCCCTCCCCAAGTCCCGCCAAAAAACACATTAGCTCCACAAAAAAAAGAAGGAGAGAAAAGAGGAAGAGACAAGGATTCGCATAGATATCCTTGGGCCCATGGCATATCCCCTTTTCGGTTGTTTTTTTTTGTACTCTTTTGGTTGGGTTAATGTTCTTTTGTTGGTTCTGCCTCTTTTGTGTGTTGCTGCTATTATTTTAGCCACTTTCCATTTCAGTTTGCAGAAACTGGCCAAGAGTTCACAGTTTGCGGTTAGTTGAGAAACAGAAATGAAATCAAAAGAAATGAAATCTATCCCAAAATAAAATTAATTAAAATTAATTGCCGCTACATATTTGTATTTGGTTTTGCTGTTGGGTTTAATTTCCTTTCACTTTTCTTTCTTTCCTTTTTTTTCACTTAAGAAATTTCAACCATGTTGTTTGCTTGCGGTTGTTGTTTTTTTTTCTTTTCTTGCTGTTGATTCTATTCAACAACAAATGTAGGTAAAGAGAGAGGGGAACATAAAGGGAGGGCGGACTGTGGTGTGAGTGTGTGTGAGTGGTAAGGTGTATTGGCCGGGCTTTGTGTGTTAGAATATGACCTACTTGTAGGTGGCATATGTTGAGGTTGTTTTCTGTGTTGCAACAAGATGTAGCTGAAGGCTTAGATAAGCTGCCCTGGGCCCGTTTCCTACTCCTTCTCCCCCCTCTCTCTCTATCATCTACTGACTGATGAAGTGCTGAGGTTCCTTTTTTTCTTTCCTTTTTTTGTGGGCTGCCATTGGATATATGTGTCTTTGTGTGTGTGTGCTTGGGTGTGGGAAAAGGTTGATTCTTTTGTTCATTTTGAAGTGTATATAAAAAAACACAATGCTGTAACTTGAATCAACTATGAGTCAGAATTTTTGAATTTTGAGTTGATTTTTCATGGGAAAAGACTCTCATGCAGAACTTCATCACAATGGATTCTTAGTTGAAGATGTTCATTTCGAGTCCAAGATGGTTACGTGATGGATATTTGACTTTATTTTTCACATGTCTTTTATAAGGTTATTTAAAGGTAGTTACAGGTTTTTCAATAACAGGTAAATAGGTTGAATAGGGTAAACAGTAATATAAAAAAAAGCTTTTTAGAAAAACCTAACCAACCTTAAATAAGTCATTAATAAAATAAAACTTTAGTATTTTCTCCTCTATGTACCTCAATGGTATTAACTATATTAAATATTTACTTTAAATAGAGCATTCCACAATCAGTAAACAAAAAAAAAAAAAAATTAGAAAACAAAACTAACAACATATTTTTTTCACTTACCCCGCCCCGTGAATCCTTTGGCCTTTCTTTACTCACATCCTTTTTCACTTGCGGTTTTTGTCTGGCATATTGTTGATGTGGCTTCTGTTGTTGTTGGCATCCTTTTTTGTTGTTGTTATTCTGTTATTGGAAATTGAATTTTTGCCGTTTTTTGTTGGTTCATGCAGCTTGCGGCTTGCCGTTCCATTCGCTGCTCCTTTTTTTAATGTTTTGCATTGCATGTAAAACGGGTATGTTCCTTTTGAGAAAAAGTTTGCAAACTAATATAAGGGAAAAAGGATACCCGAATGGCCCATGGCCAAATTGCCTATGTAGGTACATACATACGTAAATACCTGTCAGTTCACCAAAAACAGATACTTTAAAAAAGTCGTTTCGTATTTAAACCTATTTTCTTCTACATAAATTGATATGTGAGTAAAATTTATACAAACTTTAAGCCATAATTGCACATAATAGCTAATGTGGCTCCAAATAAACTCTCTTTCCAAATAAAATATTTTTTTTTTGGATTTAAATGGCAAATCAATAATTTAACCATTTAAAAATTTCGATCGACAGAAGGAACCTAAAAACGTTTTAATCGTAATGATGCGTCTCTCCTACAACAAATTTGTATGGTCGATTCTTAATAATCCATTTTCATTCATGGAAAGTTCAAATAATTTCGTCTCTGCAAATACCAGAGACCATCTGCACATAGAGAATAAAAATAATACAAGAAATAAAATTTAGTAATCAAAAAAGTTTACAAATGGTTACAGCTGAAAATTAAAAACGAAACTTGATGGAACAATTTTAAAGTATATAAATTCTTCGGCATAGTCCAAGAAAAATATTTGTTCTAGGATTTTTAATATTAAGATATGTAGAGTATATATACTATACACACATACATATATAGGTTATTGTTGTTGAAGCAACATTTGTGTGGTACGCAACGTTGCGAAAGGGCGTTTTCAAATAAAAAAATAAAGGGAAAATATTATAAAATAAAAAACAAGTTTATAAAATATTGCAACTATTTTTATTTTCCCTGACCTGGACATGGAATTTAACACAGTTGTAAATATATTGGAAAAAGAAAAACTAATTTCACCTAAAATCAAAAATGGGAGTGAACAAGCATGAGAGTTTTTCTGTTTGGATGTGTGTTAGGTATGTGTGGTTGTGTATATGTACATATGTGTGTCTGTGTCTAGAATTCAAATTCAGAGTTATGTCTAGGATGTTGTTTGTGTTTGGCAATTCCTTTACGGTCTACTAAGCAATAGAAATGTAAATAGAAGTAAGAGAAACAAACTAGAGAGAGTAAAAAAATCAAACAATTTTATACAATTTCTGAAACTGAATGCAACAAACACTTGAAATATTTTCAATTTCACACGGCGTATGCGTAATATGTACATACAGTTTGCAAATTTACTGCAATTTTAATACAATTTACTCGTTTTAATTAACAAACGAATGAAAGGCCATGTGGAACATACAAACATATATGGTATATGGTTTCGAAACAATAAAGGATTTTTACCCCCGAAGAAAAATAAATGCGAAAAGCTGAAAAGTTGCAGGTAAACAAAAGCAACCAAGATCTGCCTGTGTTTGTGTGTGTGTGTGTGTGTCTCGAGGGCGCAATGTGTAAACAAAAGTTTAGACTTTAGTAAGATAAGCGCTCAAGTGTGTGTTCGTGTGTGTTTGTGTATGTGTGTGTGTTTGTGTGTGTGCAGACGCTGACAGTTTACATGGCAGCAAAGTTTCAAGAGTTTAGCCAACAAAACTGCCAAAGGAATTACATAAACAGTGCGGATGGAGCAAAAAAAATCTCTCACACACACACACACAGCAAGAACCCAAAGACAAGCCAAGGGGGCGCCTGATTACGAACAAAATAGCAACAACAACAATAACCAAAAAAAAAGTAAAACAAAGTACACTAACACAAAAAACAACAAACAAACAAACGAATGAAAAACTTCAGGTAAAATGTCTACCCTCAAGTTATCCCAACTTTGATTAAAAATTCCACTAATAAACAAACTGTAGTTCTTGTGTTTTTTTTCCCCCCAATGTTTGGTGTTCTGTTTTTTTTCTTGTGTCATTGTTGCTAGCGCCACCTAGCGGTAACAATGGCTGGTTAACTCTAGCCCATATGAGACAGTTAGGGATGGTAAAATAATTACAAATTTGTAATTTATTCTTTGATATACAGAGAAGAATCTTTGAATAATTCTTGGCATTAAGAAAATAAAATAATAATTTTTTACATTTTCAATGTGTTTTAATCTCTATCGAGAACCATCTTCTTTATGAAAATTTAGATATTTAGTTGGCCGACTACTTAAAGCATGCAATATAAGAAAATTAATATAAATATTTCACGAGAAACACTAAGAACTGCAAATAAAAGTTTTCTCAAACAATTCTAAGGTGAAACAATATGTAAACTTACCGATAATTTTCCAGCAAATTGCTTCTAAGAGATCCATTCTGTCTCACGCGACCATCGCTAATTGATTGCTTCACCTTAAGGGAAAGGCCGTCATGGGGAAATCCCGAAACTTTTGCAACGCTCAATAAACATTGCGTTTACCGCTCCACTCCAACAACAACAACAACAACAACAACAACAAAGGAAAATGGCAACTTTTTTGGTGTTTTTTATATATTTTTTAGTTGATGTTTGTGCTTTATGTGTATGAGTATTTGTGTGTGTGTGTGTGTGTGGATCCATTTTGCTGTGTAAACTTGTTGGTGGGTTAAAAGTTTCCGCTTCTCCCTTTCCCTTCCCGTCGAACCCTTCTGCCAAAAACTTCATTCCCTGTGTATTCCCTTTTGGTTTCTGTTGCTGCAGCCATTTTGTAAATTTCATGTGCATTATATTTGCAAATTTGTGTTGTTTATTTATGCGCGGCAATGCGCAGGGTACAACATGCATACACACACACACACACACACACATAGATAGAGGAGGTTATTTGCTCGTTTGCGGTTGTGCATAATGCAATACGTTTTCTGTTGAACTTTCGACTTTAATTGCAATTCATTTTAAGCTAACGAAATGAGAAACATTATATAGCCAATATGCACATACACATTGTAGAGTATGCTGCCTGTGTGTGTGTGTGTGTATTTATTAATTAAATAAAATGCTAATTAAAGTTTGCCCATGCAATATATATCCTGTATAATATCCCTTGTCTCTGCCACTGCCTGCGTTTTGATCCCAAATGCATATTTAATGTCCTGCTGTGTGTTCGTCTGTGTGGGACAAGCTCAACGCTTGACTTATTGATTGGCTTTCTAAATTTCGTTCACGTACTGCTGCTACTACTACTTTTCATTGCTGTGGATTGGCTAGGTTCAAAATGCTAATTAATTTCAATTTGTTGTTGCAAATTGTTCAAAAGTGTGTTCAGAAAGTGCACAATGGCAAACTGCACACACACACACACACACACAATTATGGAGGGGAAAAACATCGAGAAAGGATAAATCTCTGCTTAATCCAATAGATAATTGGTTTGATTCTGCCAACGGCTATCATGTACATAAGTATGTATGTATGTCTACTGTAATGAGTACATGCATCCATGACGTATACGTAATTTAGTTGAGAATTATTTAACAATAGGCAATCGAATTGGTATGCGTATAATTTGTAAAGTTGGATTGTGCAATGAAACGTTTTGGCTTTACATATTTAGATAAGTTTCTTAGCTAAATGTTAAAAATTGTACTTTGGGAAGTTTAATGTATAAAATTTGGGAGTAAAGGATAACTCAGATATGTTTTGGCAAAGAAGATGTAGTAACAATTATTTGTTGTAATTTTTTGTTAAGCTTTTACATTGCCTAAATTCTAATATTTAATGAGAAGAGTTAAACAGTGTTTAGGTACAACAATATGTAACTAAATAAGGAACATCACTGTATCTAGAAGATGTATCAGCCTTCAATAGTTTTTGGCTTAGTTTATAAATTTCAACTTTAACAATGGAATAATGGATTAAGTGCCTATTGCTTATTGCTTTTTAATTTGCTGACATCAGATGCATTCATAAATAGATACGAGTCTTTAAACTTAACTCTGTTTTTAGTTTGCTTGAATTTATATTTTCAGAAATATTTTTTACACACTTTTGTGAAAAACGAACTATGCAAATCAACAACAGACACAAACATACACTTCCCTACAAACACACACACACAGACAGACAGAGACAGACACTAAGAATTTCCATTTACTACATATTTCATTTTTTTTCAAAATTTCACACACTCTTCACAATTTGCGGCACTGTATTCTCTATTACCAAACAAGACATCAGAAAAAGAAACATTCTTATTTCAATCACCCATCCATCCATCCATCCATTCACTCGACCACCTATCCTTCCCTCCTCTCAACCCTCTGACCATATTCCATACATCAATCGATGTGATGTGTATCTTGTTCTGGCAACTTTTATTTGTGCGTTTTATTTGTTTTACAATTTTCTTCAATTATTTTAATGCAACAAATATGTATGTTGCTGACGAGTACAACAAGAAAATTTCAAAATTCATGCCCGCCTCTCCAAGCCCCAACCCCCGTGCAAACCTCCATTAAGCATTTGGGTTTGTTTTTATGACTTTTGCTTTACGATAGCAACCCAGAGAGGAGGATGAGGAGTAGTAAAGGATACACAACTCAGGAATTGTGTCAGTGTGTGGCCGGACTGTATTTGGAGGAGAAGGAGGGTCTGTAGGGGTTTGGGTGTTGATAAGGGGGGATGAGGCTGGCGATGTCGCTGACTTGCCACAAGAAATCAATCAAAATTGTGGCAACAACAACACAAAGCACGGGGAAAACAGAACAGAAAAAAAAAATAACAAAAGGCACAGCTCACGCGATGCTCATCAATTTGTGTGTCGTTGAAGTGTGTCCTTGCTTTTGAGCATGTGTGTGTGTGTGTATATTCGGGGGAGCGGATGTGTATGTGTATGTGTGTGGTTGTCTGGCTTTTGTGTTTGCTTAGTGCAGTGCAAACAAAGGACAATGCCTGATGTGCCTGCCTTATACTAACTGCAGTCAGTTCCACAATCATTGGTTTGCCTTCTTCTTCTACTTCCCTTTGTATAATGTTCTTTCCCCCCGTTCCACTAGCCCAAGCACCCTCTCTCCGAAAATGTCTGTTTGCCATTGCAGCTTAACATGACTGACACACTTTTCATGCCACAATAAGCCATTATAATGAATGTAAACCACAAAAAAGTAAGCCAAAAAACTAACACAAAATTCAAAATGGAAAATGAAATTGCTTAAAGATTGTAACGAAAAAATTATTATTTCGATAAACTTTAAAAATAACTTGGATTACGAAAATTTCCTAACTAATTGGCCTAGACCCCATTACCATATGGGTAAACTAAAGCCATGGTCTGCAGACACTATGTGGGACATGAGAAATGGCCAATAAGACACAAGGGGCGTTCGGTCAGCCAGTTAATTAGCTCAGGAGCGGTTGAGCAAACACAAAGGGTTAGTAAATTATCATTTGCTTGAGTATCGTAAGTTCTTAACCAAGTAAATTATAAGAGCAGAAAGACAAAGATTCCTCTTCTTATATTACTTACTTCTTACTCTCACTGCTTAGAATTTAGTTAGTACATAACTTTAGTAGTTCATTACTTAGGAAGTACGTTTTATAATCAATGCTTTCAAATATTAAACGCACTCGACAAATTCAAATTGATTCTCACAATCAAATTTCTCTACTCCTCTAAAAGATTTCTTCAACTTTATTTGTATTATTTACATTTCTAATGACTTAACAGAGTCGAACTCTATTAATCCGATCCTGTGTTAGTTAGCCAGTTAGATAGATAGGCATCCCGAGATGCTGTGACAGGATAACTAAGTAAAGCTAAGCAACCCTCATTTGTCACATGATTTTTATAAACTGTTGTTGTCCAGCAAATCTTGCCTATTGTCTTGTTGTCTGAGTTTGCTCGCCTCTACTGGTATCCTTGTTAGCCTTGTTATGTTTTTGGTCAATTTCATTTGTAATCCCTTTAAGCCTAACACACATGCACACCCATAAACACACACCCATTGTCATTTGCCATCTTGTATGTGTGTGTGTGTGTGTGAAATGCCGTCAATAGCATAGAAGTGACAACTCTAATGCCAGTTCAGTTTGTTTGTCTACATAATTGGCCAGTCAACTTGAATCCTGTCATTGTCCACATCTAATCCATACACACAAATATATTTATATACATATATGTACTGATGTATATATATTTATTTTAGGTATAGCTTCAGCAAGCATTAATTATGGGTTAGATAAAGTCGAGAGCCACAACATTGCAGGTTTTTTTTTTGGTTCAAGCTTGCATAAGTTTTAAGCACCAACAAAATTTTTGCAGCTGCTGCTCCTCCTTGACGTTGACACCAAAGTTGATTAAAGTAATGGATAAATTTCATTTGGCTAGTAAACCATTTCATTACACTTAGAGCAATCAGTTTTGGTTACCATATCGAAATTAGCTTGGGCCACATTTGTATTTTGTTCAGTGCACTTTTGCGGTTTCGCCCCAGAATGCTTAAGTTGCCTGTCAATTCTGGTGGCCTGACTGAAAAAACAAAAGCCATGGCTGCAGCCAGCCAAGGAGTCACAAGGAGCCACGTCCTGGCATGTTTCTACGAGTATTTTATGATGCGGCCCACCCTCTCTACGGCTAGAAAACTAGGTTACACCACGTCAGAAATGTCATCAACTTGACATTTTATCAGGACTCTTGGTTGCAGTAGTTGAATGCAAAATTTTACTAGCAAATATGACAGAAATTACTATTAACAGGCAGCTGTATGCAGTTGCCACCAGTTTTTCCCCAATCTCAATCTCAACCCGGGTCTCCTCAGTCCTATTCCTAGTCAGTTTGGGCCTTGCTCTCTAACTTTTGCTCATTCTCGAGTTTATTGAGAGCAAGGAGAATTTCTGCATATGTCATCAAGACATGCACCAAGCTTTCATTTCTAGACATATGTATATACATATGAGCTGTATATATCTGTATAATAGATGTATTACGACAATGTCTTAGATTTGCGTATGCAGCCAAGAAACAAGTTTTGCATTTCAATTGCCTGACTGCTGCTCTCCACTCTCTCTCGCTGAGTTTTCCCTCCTTGTTTTGGTTTAAAATTAAATTTGTATTTAACAAAAGAAACGAAAAGAAAAAAAAAACAGAAATGGAAATGCGAATGGAAATTAGTAAAATGCAAATATTTATTTAGCGAAATATGATATTCATCTATATAAATAATCCGTACATATGCTTTATATGTATATTTGGCAGGGGAAAATTTCACATCACGTATACGCCAGGTGTGCGCCAGGTCTCGTTGTTCGCACTGCCCCTCATTTTAGATACCTGTTTTGTTTTCTTTTGTTGTAATGTATTTATAGCGTGTGTATTTTTTTTCAAATTTTCCATTTACCAGTACATAGATAGATATTTGTACACACATATGTATATAAATATGACCGAACAGCAACTGACAAGCCAATTAAATTTGACATACATAATTAAGTGAGTTTTGTTTTTTTGTTGTTTTTTTTGTCAGAAAGAAAAACCGAAAATTGAATTTTTAATTATTTAGCACAGTGAAGAAGACAAGTAATATCTAATGGCATTTAGCTAATCAATCATATTTGCCAGATGCACCAAAAAGGAAGAAACTGGTATTAAAAACGATTCATCATTCTTGGCCAAATGGCATAAGAATGAGTTACGAGGTGTGGCTAATGATTAAGTGGAGTGGCTTAACTATTTTAAGGATATGCTGAAAGAGTGCCGACAGAAAGAGGTACATTTTAGTAAGTCTTCAGTCTCCTTTCGCCCTGCTAAACATTTCTTTAGCTCTTTCCAGTTGAATTTCTTACCAATTTCAATAAATGAATCACATTTTAAACACACTTAAAGAGGGCTCCTTCACTTTCTTTGTGAGTTAATGGGGATAGGTTTTACCTGTATAGCATTTCATCAAGTTGGCCCTTTTGTGCTGACATTTCCACTTATCCTTTTGGTATTAATCCCTCTTGCATTTTATACCATTCGTTCGTTTATAGGTATACATATATGCAACGAAATCGCTTGGCTATTAAAATCAAATTTATTGCCTGTAATTAAATTTTTTGGTCGTGGCAAATGAAACATGGTTTTCTTTTTGCTTTGCGTTTGCGGAAATCGCAGGAAATTGACCATGCCAGCAAAAAGAGAAAAAGAGAAAAAAGTGATGCAAAAATTGTGTCATAAATTGAATAAAAATGTGTGTCATATTGGTTGACTATATACATACATGAATTAATACCTGACTGACTCGCCTTTTGAGGCGTGGCGGCGAGCAGATGAGTTTGTTTTTGCTGTCTTTTTTTTGCTTTCTTTTTTGTGTGTGTGTGTGCCAATTAAAAAGCCATAGGATGAATCATGGCCAACAGTTGGCCATTTGCCAGATTGCATTTTCTAGCACACACACAATATTTTTGTTTTTTTGAGTTTGTTATTTTTTTACAGGGTAGCTACTTTACTCTCACACACAATTTAGTTCTCTCTTTGTTGCTCTATCTCTCTTTCGCTCTGCGTTTCTATCGTGGTGTTGGTGGTGCGTATGTTAAGTGTAATTTATGGGGCATACGTGGCTGGGCTTTTATTACGTGCCACATAAGTCCAGGCAGTGGCAGAAATTTCGTGGCAATTTTTGGCTTTTAATGTGCATAATTAAGCATTAATTACGCCCACGAACTGAAATGGTGACCCCGACGCATTGGCATTTTTACAGAACATTTATCTGTAAACCGACCAAAATTGGATCTCTTCGCTCCGTCGCTCTCTCTGTCATTTTGGTTGTGGTCATTTAATTTGTAACCACGAGGAGGAGTTGTAGTCATTCTCTCTCTCTCTCTCTTCCGATATTGGCAAACCATTTGCACAATTTAAGCATTTAATTGCAAATTTATTATGCTTATTTTGTGGCCATTTTGTAATTGATTGACTGTTCACAGTGTTTATGTATGTATGTGTGTGTGTGAATGTGTGTGTTTATCACACGATAAAAGTGAAAATCAAATAAACTTTGACCTTCATTTGTGCTTGCTGATGAATGCAACAAAAACTTTCCAATTATTTATCAAATATTGATTTTCATTCATTTATTTTGGAAAAAACATTCCCCCTCAAAGTATGCAACGAAATTTGTCAATTACACAAAGTGCTGGCAAAAACAAAAAAGAAATTAGCACAAAACGAAGAAGAGCAAGAAAAAGCAACAACTAAAAAGTCAACGAAAGCATAAATAATATTTCATTTGACACAGTTTCGATTGAAGGCAGCGGACATTCCCCTGGCTCATCTCGCCCCCCTCTCATTCTCATCATCATCTGTCCTCTTCCTCCTCACTTTGACGAGAAGCCAGCGGCATTGCATAAAAGCGCAAAAGTTGAAAAGGCAAAAATATGCTTTGTAGTTGCGACTTTCATTAGTCACCAAGATACAGAAATGAAAGAAACGCAAAAAAAAACGAGAGAAAAATAAAAAGGAGAGCAAAAAAAAAAACAGAGCTAGTAAATTAAAAATAAGTGCAAAGAGGAAAGTCAAGTTGAGAAAGAATGAAGAGTAAAACTAATAAATAAGCTGACACAGTGCCGCAGCAGAGCAGAGAGAAAGAGCCAGAGAGAGAGAAGAATATCTTCAGAATGAACGTCAAAAGACAAAAAGCGAGAAATGGAATAAAAAACAAAAATGAAGAAAGAATATAAAAAACTGGCACAAGTGGCATGTTGCAATGTTAATTGAAGACAAATAAGAGCCGACGGAAACGAAAGAGAACATGCAAACAAAAAGCCACCAGGCATCCCACCACCAACAACAACAACAACAACAACAACAACAACAACATGCACAGCATCAGCAGCAACAACAACATCAAAGGCGAATACAGAGGGCGTTTGCGGTCACCATGGGCGGGTTGACAGTCTTCAAGAAAAGTAACCAAACCACACTAAAAAATTAACACAGAAAGAAAAATAAAAAAACAGAAAAGCACTCCAAAGGAAACTTACGCCAAAGTTTTAAATTACTTAAGGCTTTGGGAGGTGGAAAAAAGAGGATAACAGAAAAAAATTTTATAGAGTTAAAACAAAATGAACAACAAATTATAATAAAAGTTAAGCGAATTTGATAAATTACCAGAAGAAATGGAAAAATAATAGTTGAAGGTGAATTTTTAGCTAGGTTGCTGATATATTCATAGGGGAATGGAATGGAATGGAACACCAAAAATATAGATCGTTATACTGATAAATATATTTTAGATTTCGAAAAGTACTTCATCCTCATATTGAATTATCGAAAATTTCAAAAGAATTGGTTAGTAAACTGAAACATATTTTCACGACTTGAAAATTAGTCCATCTATTTTTATCAATGAATATTTATATTTGTTATTATATTTTCCTTACATTAAGGCACCAATTACCCTAACAATTATTATTGATTACACACCTATTTTTATACTAAAAAAAAAGGAAAATACATTAATTATTCAACTGTACTTGAGGGCGTATACGTAATCCATCACTCAAACTGACACCATTTGACTGCACTAGCTCTACGGGTAGAGCTAAAGGGGTTTTGTTTTTGGCCCCACGCTTTTGGCCCACTAATGAGTTGCTAAAATGCAAATATTTGCAAATTTGCAGCATTGTTTTATTTAAAGCTCATTAAATTTTAATGACTCACCTTTTCAACCAACTCTCTCTGTGTTTCTTTCGTTCTGCCCGCAGGTCGTACCCACAATGCGAACTATGCTCTCTACCACATTGGACAGCCAGCGACGTTGGGTGTTAAACAATTCACCGAGACGGGTAAAACGGATCTACTGGACAGCATTGCTGGCGAACAGCAACAACAGCAAATGCAGACCCAGAGCCAGAGCCAGACTAAGACACAGACCCAGACACAGAGCCAAAATCAGAATCAGGGGCAGACGAGCAGCAGCCGCAACGGCAAATCGCCGACAGCTGCGGAACGTAGCGTGTTCGATGAGTTTAGCATGCCGGCTATTCAGTTGGGCTCTGGACGCAGTGAGGCGAAAGTGTTTGTCGACAGCAATCACAGTTTGGTCTCGCTAATGACACGCATTGTCCCATCACCAGATTGGTTCATTGGCGTTGATTCGTTTGAGGTAAGAGAACACACACAAGCACACACGCACACAAAACAATGCGGAAAGAATTCGCGTGACGACATGAGAGAAGAGAGAGAGAAGAGAGCGAGAGGATAAAACAGAAAATCAAATTAAAATCCTAGAGATTTAGAGATCTAACTACTATTTCTTCTACTTATTGCAGCTATGTGTGGGTGGCACTTGGATTGATACAATTACCGTTGAGTTGGATCCTCTTGATGCGGGCACGGATAATGGTTTCACCTTCACGGCACCAAATTGGCCAACGGCACCGCAAGGTGTCATCTATAGGATTACCTCACGATATCCAGGCCATCCGGCCGGCAGTTTCTATTATCCCAAAAGCAAACGATTGCCGCCCATTGCCACGTTCCAGTTTATCAAGGTAAGTGAATTTGTTGAAGGACTCTGCCTCTCACTCTCCTGCCATACACATATACATATCTCTAGCTCGTTGGCTCGAACGAAAGGTTAAACAAGTTAATTAACAGCAAATTAGCAGTCAAAATGCTCTCACACAACCCCCTAATGACTTTTCATGTGGCCTCGGACTCAAAAAAAAAACCAAACCAGAGAGAGAGAAAAAAAAAACCAGAAAATTACACAAAAAAAAAAAAAACAAACCAGAACACAAAAAAAAAAAAATCAAAGTGCTAATGAGCCATTAGCATTACAATGGCGTCAACAACATCTACCGCAAAACCCCCCGCCCGCCACTTTTGCCCACAACCCCGTCATGCTTACAACATATGTAATGACTGTGCGTGTTGGGTGTGTGTGTGTGTGCGACTTGGGGGCGTTCTCCCTTGTTAATGCGCTTTATAAATCAGCTACCACACAGCTGACGCAGAAACAAAACAAAAAGCGAATATATACATAAAGATATCTGAATAAACGATGAAAAGAAAGCAAAGCCAGAGGCAAAAATATTCCTAATTACATTCAAACTATTTAAAGAGTTACACCAAAAAAAAAAAACCTACAGACACAAACACATAAAAACACTTTATAATTTATTATTAGAGTTTTACAATTATTGCCAGGAAGCGAATTATAATTTTAGTATGTTTATCACGGCAGGAAATGAAACTAAAATGAATTCTGTTTGCATTTAAATAGTTTATCATTGAAAATTTCATATTTAAAGTGCTTAAAAATGCTAAAAAAATATATTTAAAAATTCAAACATTTTCAATGTAGATAGAAATAGTTTATTGACTTGGATTTTTTTTTGATTTTGACGGCTTTAAATAGTTTTGTGTAAACTCAGAAATTGAATTAAACAAACAATAGAAAGAAAGGACCCACAGAATTTGCATTTCCAGAAATGTAGCATACTTTTTTGGGCAAACATGTGTTCGTTGGCCAGTGACGCTTTGTGTTACGTTGTCTAAAAGTATTTAGAAATTCATTAAATTGATACTAATTAAATGCTGACTAAATTCACATAATTTTTCAATCAAGTAAATTGCGAGTTAAAACATTCATTACTTTGATAATAATTCCCATGTCATGGATTTTATACTATAAAGATAACTCAAAGTTAAAGAAAAAGATTTGATTAGAGCAGGCTTAAAAGAAAATCATCTTAAATATATGATACGTTATTCATCCGTTTATAATGACTTTCTAGACCATGTCAATATTCTATTTCAGTCTCTTACAGAAATATTTCTTTCCCAATTTCCCTTAATATTGCTTTAACTTAAAAATGGTTGATCTATTAAAAAAAGTTTTATTTGCCTGGCAAATGCATTTGCTTGTCCTTCATACACACACATACAGAAACACTCATGACAATTGAACTTGGGTTTGATTGCAATTGGCCTCCATGCCTTATTTAATGCCAATCCATTACGTTTAGCAGTCACAAAATGAAAACGTGAACCATTCAAACTAGAATAGCGTACGGACAGCAGTAAAAACGACTCCACCCCGTATGGCCGGCCAGAAAAATAGCCTTCAGCCATTTGTAATTATGTATATGTAGCCATTGCCAGCGACTCGAAAGATGTCCAGAAAGTGCCGCACTTACTGTTACAATGGCCGACGCGTAGTCTTTACCCCCAGGCATAGGCTGGATCGCTCATCAAAATTGCTTTTATGTGTGGCACATAAAATTTACGCCTTCGACTCGAGGTCCACCTCTCCCAACCACTGTGGTCTCTCCCCCGTTTCGGCCAGATGTTTCGACTACGTTTGCATAGTTTATGTATCATTGAGACTCTTGTGGGTGGGTGGGTGTTTGAATGTGGGCGTGGCACACACACACACAGAGAGAAAGAGCTTTCACTGTACGTGTGGTCATTATTCTTTATTTGTTGTGGTTGTTTTGCTTTTGCTATTCTAACGCCTTTTTGACACTACTAATTTTAGTTTTATTTTCCAAGCTATTTTCCCAGTACACCATAAAGGGGGCGGGGACGTGTCTTTAGACCTTTTGCATAGTTTCATTGTGAAGGGTCCATTAACTGGGCAATCAAAATGAAAATATGTTTAAGATACATTTTCCATTTATTTTAGTGAAATTAACTGCTAAAAAAGGCGAAGCAAATGATGTTTACAAGTTTAGACTTGAGTTTCCGCTTTTATTCTAGTTCAGTTTCCGTATTCTTATTATACTAAAGAGCATTCAAATATTCACATTTTGAAACAATTATTTTTGCCAGCACTTGGACTGGCTTGGTATTCTTTTTGTTTATGACCCAACGAAACGGAAAGTTATTTACTTATATGCGTGTCATTTTATGACCAACACATGTCCTTTTTCACCAAGTCTTGTTTTGTGTTTGTGGACAGGAGCCAGCCACAATGTTGTCTCACATGTATATGTAATTATGTGTTGATTTTCTCTCTCACACACACACATAGACACAACTCACTCTCGAAAGCGAAACTAAATTCAGCTCTCAACTCTCAGGCATTAAATTTTCGTCTTAAATTTCTGGCATATTTCTGTGTCATTTTTGGGGGGGGACGTCGAATACCAAAAGACACGTAATCTCGGTAGGCTGGATTTTTTGTTTTGCAGAGGGTCTTCATTGTGTCGCCTCTACTTTTGGGGTAATCCACAAGGAATTTCACAGTTTTTGTTGCTGTATGCTGCGGATTATTGTATATTTTAATGCCCCACACACACACACACACACACACAAAGGCAACACGAAGCACTTGGCTTTCGTAGCTGTTGCTGTCGACGCATTTGCAAAAATGTAGATACAAAAGGTAGACATGGACCAAGATAAGCCAGATCAGAGCAAAAAAAAAAAGAAAGAAAAACAAAGCAAAACGAAATACCTTTATAACAATGCGTATTGTCTGAATGTTTGTTTGTAGATAGCTGGGGAGGTGGCTAGGCAGGAGGAAGGTTGGTATAGAAAATGACAGCAAGCCCAAACAAATAAATTAAAATGCGCGACAGCGAGCGAAACAAAGTTTTTGTGTTTTATCCCCAACTCTCCTTCCAGTGGAATGTAAATGCCTTCTGTCCGTTGCTTTGTGTCAATATTTGCCACAAATTGAAATTAGCAGCGCGTTAAAAGCACCTGTAGTCCTTCCATACATACATATATCTCTCTCTCCATTCTGGTTCCTGTACCCTCACCTCCTAGCCACCCTCTTTACCACACTCTCTCTGGTTCTCTAGGTACTATGTATATGCGGGGCACATAATCCCAGCAAATTAATATGCTGCACATGTGTCTGCATGAGAACAAACAATTCATTTTGGATTTCCTCTCTCTTTCACACACTCACACACACACACACACACACACAATATTTGCAGCTAAAGGAATACGAACTTAGCGAGGTATTCAACATTGCTGAGGATGATCGCAAGTATGAAATGGTACAAACACAGACCCATCTGGATGCAGAGCACAATCATGTAGAGATGAACAATGAGCTCTCGGCCAGCATTGAAAGGGAGCGACAAACGGAACAGCAGCAACAACAACAACAACAACAACAACAACAATACAATGATGAGAGACAACGAATTCGTTCACAGCTGTTGGCCAAAATGAATCCCATGTAAGTAAAACCTGTGATAAGTACTCGGTATACAAATATTTTTTCAATTAAAAGGGGAGAGGGAATAGTCGTCAAGTCGTTTGATTCAACGACACTGAAATATATATAAATGTGTATCTGTAACTGGTCTCCCTCTCTCCCCTTTTCTAGTAAGAATTTTATTTTCAATATTAAACATCGTTAGATAGCAAAGACTTAAATAGTTAAGTAAGTGTATTTTATCTTTAAATATGTCATAGTAAATGATTAATATAAGTGGGATGGGTAACTTTTTAGTTGGTTGGACTTTGGCAAATAGTTTTCAATTGAATGAAACTTTAAGGCACATGGCGTATACGTAATCAGGCTAATACCATACGCCGCCCTTTTTATCCTTTTATCCTCTTCTATCAGTCATCATCATCATCGTCGTCGTCATCGTTGCTGTCGTCTTCTTCGTCAAAGTGCTTCAATTTGCCTTACTTAACATATGCGTAAAGTGTTTTCTTTACTCTTACCATTCAAGTCGAAACTACTTTCAACACTCACATTTAAAGCCATGTGAGCAATGCCTGAAGCGCAAGGAGAGAGAGAAAGAGAGAGAGAGAGAGAGAGGGAGGAAGAAAAAATAAGAAATCTAGACAAAGTGGAAAGCAGCAGCTTGCTGGTTGGCTGGCACACTTGAAAGCACATTACACCACTTTTAAGGTGAAAAAAAATATAACACACACAAAAACAAAAACACGATAAAATTGTACGAGAACACGTTCTAGGGATAAGGCTGCATCTTTAAAAAGCCTCTGCTGTTGGCCATCTTCTCCCATTTCCCCATTTCCCCACTCCGTTTCTCGGCACGAAACGAGAACGAGAACGAGAACGAAAACTTCAACTTCAGTCAACGAGCAAAACTACAACTAATCCTGCCCTAGCCTGGGCTGATCTAGCTGGCAGTTGCCTCAGTTTCCATTCCCCCTCCATTTCCATTTTCGTGGCACTTTTTGGCTGCTGCTGCTGCTGGTGCTAGTGTTTTGTGGGAGTGGAAGTGGATTTTTGGCACCATTGGCACTGGTAACCTGCATACTTAATGACCAAGTCTACGTGTCTGAGTGCCAAAAGCCTTGAGTGTATGTATGCATGTGTTTGTATTTGCGTGTGGGCGTTGACTTTGGCTCTAGCCCAACACAAAAGGTCTGCCAAGCAAGTAACCATACAGCAGATAGATAGATAGATAGATAGACAGAGAACTGCAAGTAATTACTATCTTATCACACAATACATACGTCATAGAGTGGAGGGAGGTGACTATAAAAGTAAAGCAATTGCCAGCAAGTGTATAAAGAGTTAACTGGACTTCATCGGAGTAGACAACAGCACTAAAATGTCCGGAGTACCACCAACATTTACTGTAATAGCAGGTGCTGCCTGCCATAATGAACGAAAGCGACACCAACAACAACGAACACAAAGCCGTAAGAATTCTTTGGAATTTCTCATTCTATTAGTTATGTTTGCGATAAAAATCTATGCAATAAAATTCACCACATTTTTCTGCTAATGACTTTACAGAAAAGAAGCAACCACAGAAGGCCACAGCAACGGAAACCAAATCAAATAGTTGCCTCATTAGTTAAGATATTAACATTAACATTGGGCGCGTTCGCCTATCTTATCAGAGTAAAATATTTATAAGGATTTACCTAGCATGAAAATATATTTCCCATGACATAAACATTGACTATAAATGATTTGCTTTTGGCCATACTGTAGTTTAGTTAAGCAAAGACAGCAGCAGTGGCTAGTACCATGAAAACGACTACAGTTGAGGAGACAAGTGTAGAGGAAACGATAGATATTACAACGACAAATGGTAGAACTATAGATGAAACGATTGATATAACCACAATTGACACGACGGCAGCACCAAGACCAGCAAATCGAAGACAAAATGGAGAACTACTCGAAGAAACATTGGTGTTAGAGACCGATACGAAACAACAACATCATCATCATCATAAGCACAATCATCATCATCGTAAGCACCATAAATCGAATGAGAATGGTGAAGTGATTGAAGAGACTATAGTGCTTGAAACTCAGACTGAGGAGAAACATCAACATCATCACCATCATCACCATCATCATCATCATCAAAAGAAGGAGCAGGAAATTATTGTGCAAGCACCGCCTCCACCACTGCCGCAATGTTCACCACCCTCATTGACACCCACCGAAGAACTCTCTGTGGATGTGGTTTGGGAGCCACAACAATCCTTTTGGATACAGCAACAAGTATCATCGCAGGCATCGCCCAATCCCCAAATAGCTGCTCCAGAATCACCAGCATCTTCAAGCACTTCCACAAATGACTTAACCGGCTTGGCATGGCAAGCAGAGTTCAATATTAACAATTCCGAAACAAGCATTGACCAGGTTGATCTTATTTTGGATACTCCGCCACAAATTCAAGTAGAATCGGTTGCCTATATAGGCGTAGAGCAACGACCATTATCGAAAGTGAATGAAACGATTCAATTGCTGGAATCCCTTCAAGCATCGGTTGATTCGATGCCACCAATGAAGTCTATGACGAAAGTAAACCCACCGAGTTTGCTACAAACGGAGGTTATTTTAGAAACGGAGGAAATAACACCTTTACCCTCACCCACTATTCCCATTGAGCCACAACCTGATTGGGATGAACCAACAGAAGTAATGGAGGAGAAGATTATAGTGGAGACAGTGGAGCCATCACCAGTTAATCCAATACCCACAATATCAAAAATTGAAGAAACCATAGAGGTTTTTGAGGGTCTGGAGGAGAGTTCAACACCCACGCCACCAACTGGGCCACTTCCAACAACAACGAAAGTAGAGGAAACTATAGAGATTCTCGAGGATTTGGAAGGGACTTCAACGCCGACGCCACCAGTTAGTCCACTTCCAACAACATCCAAAGTGGAGGAAACTATAGAGATTCTCGAGTCTCTAGAAGACACTTCAACACCCGCGCCACCATCTAGACCACTTCCATCCACAACCAAAGTTGAGGAAACTATAGAGATTCTCGAGTCTTTGGAGGAGAGTTCAACACCTACGCCACCGCCCAGTCCTTTGCCACAAATTCAAGGCCAACGCACTTTATCGAAAGTTGAGCAGAGAGTACTCTTACTAGAATCCCTTCAAGCATCTGCTTCTGCGGAAATACTTCCACCTAAGCCAATAGTGCCATCGGGTTGGAATTATAGTCGGCCAAATCTTTTGATTGAAACAGAAGTTGTACAGGAAGTAGAGCAAATCACACCTTTAGCTTCACCAGAAATAGTGGAAACAGAGCTAATAGTGGAGACAATAGAAACAACTCCTATTCCTACGCCTCCAGCTAGTCCCCCACCGCAAATTCCAGAGGAAATTGTGGAAACTGAAGTTATAGTCGAGCAACCATTAATACCAGAAGTAGAGGAAACAATTGAACTTGTAGAGACACTGGAGGAGAGTCCACTATCCACCCCACCAGCCAGTCCACTGCCAGAAATCGAAATTCAAACGACCTTCACTCAAGGTCTCGATCAACGGCCATTATCAAAGGTTGAGGAAACTATTCTAATGATGGAAACATTGCAGGCAACTGCAGGACCTGTTGCACCACCAAAGCCTTTACCACAAAAATGGTTTAATTTGCCCTATTCTAGGCCCAATCTGTTGGCAGAAACTGAAGTTATTCAGGAAGAGATAACCCCAATACCATCGCCTGTTCCCAGTCGCACAGAGATAGTAGAAACTGAAATTATTGTCGATTCGCTTGAACCTACTCCCACACCGACCCCACCGGCCAGCCCATTGCCTCAAGTTCAAGCTCCTGCTCAAGGAGGTTTCAATCAGCGATATTCGTTAGAAAGCATAGCTCTAACTGAAGATTCTGTTTATGCCACGCCCTTTACTTCCCCTTATTCCAGTCCCACGGGACAACAAAGCATTGAAGAACAAGGAACAACGACAACAACAGAAATTGTGGAAACAGTATACGAAATAGATTCGGTTGAGGAATCACCAGAGCCCACACCGACGCCCAGCCCAGTTCCTCTTCGCGCAGCTCAATCCAGTTTCAATATGTCAATACCAAGACCAAGTTTTGTCCCTGCCGGAGTTGTCATCGAGTCCAGTGTTACAGAAATCTTACCCGAAGAAGTCGTGGAAACGGAGCTAATCGTAGAATCGACTAGTTTGGACTCTACACCAATGCCAACGCCTTTGCCAAGTCCGCCGCCGCAGCGTCAAGTGCCAACCACATTAAATTTGGGCCGGCAATATCGTCCAATATCGAAAATAGAAGAAATGGTCTTGACCCGAGAGTCCCTTAATTCACAGAAATCCCTCGAAGAAACGGAAGTAATAGTAGAATCAGTGGAGACCTCTTCCACTGCCACACCCATTCCAAGTCCCATTCCGCCGCCAGTTGTACCAGCCGAAACTGTGGAAATAGTTGAAACTGTGGAAATTGTGGAAACACCTGGACAACCAACCGAGGAAGTCGTGGAAGAAGAAATCATAGTTACCACAGAGACAGAACGGTCCTCACAAGCAGCACCAGCCGGAGCAACTGAAATGGTCTTGGTTGGGGCTTTGGATACTGAAACGAACGATAAACTAGGCAAACGTTATTCAGTGAGTGCAGTGCTGGAAGAGAAGGTCATTGTAGAACCACTACCCTCTCAACCACCTCAACCACAACAGTTGGAGGACAAACACAGGAGATGTTGTTGCAAATGCCGCTGTGTCATTTCCTAAAAAGAAGTCAAGCGTTTCTATTTTTGAGAGGGATTTCCCTTCGGTCACTTCAGACTAGTGATTCAGTAGCCAAACAATTCATTTTTTTATGGAGCTTTTCTTATCGCCCTGTTTGTGGGGCTTAGGCCACACAGTAGCCTATCTGCTATCTAATCAGACAAAAGCAAAATCACCGCAGCGATAACAAAACGTAATTGATAGTTAATTAGTTTTAAATACAATAAAAAAAAAAACAACGAAATGAAAAGATAGATAAGAAACAAGTCATAAACTGAATGACCACAAGGGTGAGATACTTTACAGCGGTCAGTCGGCAAATAATATTCAAATCAGAAATGCCACCACCTGGACGTGGTTTCGGTCCCGGACCAGGACGTGGTTATGGTCCCGGACCAGGCCGTGGTTATGGTCCCGGCCCTGGTTATGGTCCGCCTCCTCCTCGGCCTGGCGTCAATATAGGTGTCAATATTGGCGGCCCTCCGCCGCCGCCCATTGGCGTTGGCATTGGATTTGCTCCTCCACCAGTTGTGATTGGAGCACCACCGCCAGTGATCATTGGAGCTCCACCGCCGCCTGTTATAGTTGCACCACCGCCCCGGCCAGCTGTTGTGGTGGGTGGTCAGCCAGCAGTTGCCACAGTTTATGCCCAACCACGTGAGGAAGTCTTTTGCTGCACAATTCTTTGACCCATGACAAAAATTCGAAAAGTTTATCTATATGTTTAGCGACTGAATGAATCAGAATATATAATCCTATAAGTATTTGCAATCGAACAAACAAAATGTGTTTCAATCAAAAAAAAAAAGCAAATGGTGAATAATTAAACTAAGTGTGAATCAATGACTTTAGCCCTTTCTTTCAAATCAAAGAAATCAAACAACTTCATCTAACAGATAAATTAAATAGCTTCTCGAATCTATTCAGCGGAATCTAACACACACAATGTTAAAGTATCCGTCTAATACTTCATTTCAGACCTCATGCAAATTGCTATCTCAGTCTAAATAAATTGAATAATTCATTCAAAACACTTACCACACCTTTAAAGTCTTTAAGCATTTAGGTATAAATATTGGTAGATTTTCTAAGTAATTTTTGACTCAATTTTTTTCAATGTTAAAGATAGAAATTTCCCGGAATATATTTTTTTGCTTCTTATTTTTGGAAGTTAGGCAAATGTAAGCAAATTGCGCATAAAATAACATTTACTTGATACGTTTTGATGTGCTCATCTAATGGTAATTGCCGTAAACATGATCGAAGCAAATTGTCGCTAATAACTTCCATACACATACACACACACACACACACACACTTAGAACACACACATGCCTTTATATGTATATACACAGGCAGAGACTAAAGAGAAATAAGAAATTTCTTGTATGTACATAATTTCAATTTGTGAATTTTCTTCATTATTTTCTTCGTGTTTTTTTTTTGTGTTTTGTTGTGAGGGGCTTTCACGTTCTTCCAATATTTTTGCCAATTTTCTTGGCTTTGCCTTTTGCTGCCGTTGTGCCTGCCTTTCCTGTTGCGTCTTCTCTTCTACTCTTCCCTTGGTCTGGGCTGTGCTCTGCTCGTCTGCCTCTTGATTTTTTATTATTATTTGCGCGATTTTGCACGGCATACGCGCGGCATGTGTATGCAAATAAACGAAAAAACCGAAAAGGAGAAACTGCAGGAAACAAAACACGGATGTGCCACACGGAAGGAAGGAAGGAAAGACGGTCGGACAGGCGGACGGAAGGAAGGAAACAAGCAGGCAGTCAGACCCACAGGAACATGTTGCCTTGGCCAAGGCAAGGTGAAAAGCTGAAGAGAGGCAGGGGATAACAAGAGATGGGGGGGGGGTAACTGCAAAAAGGCAAATTTAAATTGAAATTGTCTACAGCTGATGTGCTGAAATAACAAACGCTGGAAATTCAGTGTAAACGGGGCGTATGTGTAATAAGATTTCAGTACAGTCCCCGCCAAATACAACTTACGGAAAGAGAAAAAACTGCAACTAATTACACAATAATTTCATTTTTCTTTTTTGCAGCTACAACAACAGCCAACAGCAAGCACCTCAGGTGGTCAATGTGGTGCCAAAGAACGATAAACAAGCACTTATGCAGAGCATTGCCAGCAGCTACATTAGACGTACTAGCAACTCGGCTGCTAGCAACAATATCAACACAACCCTAATGGCATCCAATACGAAAATATCCTCCTCCTCCCTTATGGGCAACTTTTCCACTGCCAATTCATCGCAGCAACAACAACAACAACAGCGACGTCGAGCACAACGGCGGCAACGCGACTGCCGTGTCAGCCATTGGTCGGAATGGACGGCCTGCAGCAAGACCTGCGGCATTGGGGAGATGCATCGATATCGCAAAGTCATCAAGCATGGTAAACGCGGCGGTCGGCCATGTCCGGCGTTGCAGCAATCGAAATGGTGCGGCACCGAGCGCAACTGTCACGGGCCGCAGAGCTATTTTAATTGGTAAGTAAAATGGATACCAACTGGATGGAAGGACATTCAGATGGAGACTGAAATGAATACGAATCTAATTTATACATCGAGCGTCTGTCATCTGGCGTGGAGTGTGTGTGTGGGGGAGGGGGGAAACCAGATCTAGAGACAAATATTATACAATATGCATTTAATCAATCTCAATTTCATTCCCAATTTCCCCATTCTCCAATTCTCAGGTCCGACTCTGACACATGAACGAGCGAGACGAGTATTGATGCCGATGCCATATATATATAATTTTAATTTAAGGCGTAAGAATTGCTTTGCACACACACAAACACACACACACACACACACAAATCGCATCCGAAGAAGCTCAGCCCCCAAATGAGATTTTAATTTAAATTTAGATTACTATTAAAATGAAAAAATTGATTTTAAACATGAAAAGACGCATGCTGAAAATGGAAGGAAATGAAAAGCAAAATGTGTGTTTATGAAATTGCATATGAAACAGAAGACTACTGACAATATTAAAAGAAGAAAACAAAAAAAAACAAATGAGAAAACATAAAAAACAAGGAAAATCCAAAAAATGTTTACTCAAATATTTGGCTGACAAAACTCTAAAGAATTGAAAAATCAAGCAAAATTATACACAAATTATTCCAATAATAATTTCACCCATTTCAGTTTTGATTATTGCTTATCATTTTGCTTAAGAAATTTTCATTCAATGAATATGTAAAACCAAAAACAGGAGAAAGAGGAAGAGGAAAGGGAACCGCAGTTCCCTTCTATACCAAATCACAGTAGACGTACAAAAGTTAAGAGCATGCAAGTATAGTAAAAGCAAATCAAAGTATAATTAACAAGCGTGAACATTTGCATAACCAAACAAGGAATCCAGAAACCAAAAACCAAAAACCAAATAAAACACTTTAAACTATTATTACAAAAAAAAAGTATATAAAAAGGAGCTAGAAAGGAGAAAAAGGAAAAAGTGTAATACAGCAATTAAGCTAACATTAGATGTAATTTAAGTTAATTAAACATTAATGGATTGCAAATAAAAACAAAAAATGCAACAAACAACAACAACAACAACTGCAACCCCAAAAACAACAAAAGCATGAAGTCATCAGCAATTCGATTTCAATCTAGATTAAAAGTACCTATATACAAATATGACAAATCCAAAATACAACTTCGGCAAATCGATTTTTTTTATACCCTTGCAGTTTGTCCGATGCAAAACTTGCTAAATAGTTTAAGATTAAATAATTAATTACTTCTTATTGGAAACGTATTTAAATTGCTACATAGGAAAATTTCAAAAATAAACTTTGAAAAACTTCTTGACAAGGTGATCATCGACTGGCGATTTCACTTTTCAGTTAGAGTCCAAGTCAAGGCAAGGGTTTAAACCGCAAAAGCAAATTCGAAATGAACTTTAAAATCTCACATGACAAACAGTTTGTGCAGCATAACTCATAAAAAATCTTATCATTTCACTCACAGTTTGAATAACACACAGTTTGAAATGTCAATGGAATGGAAGATTTTTCCATTTGGCATTAAAATGATAGGTATGTAAAAAAAACCGAACAAAGAACAATTTATGCAGCATTTCCTTTCACTATCACAAAAAAAACAAGGGCCGAAAATTGTGTCTAGAACGAAAGGAAGTTAAAAAGAAAGAGCCAATAAAATTAGACATTTAAAGAAAGAAAAACACTTATGTAATAAAAGAAAATACAAATCGAATCGGATGTGCATAAGACATTTTTGTAAAATAAATCCCAAAAATCGAAACAAATAAAAAACTATGCCATAGAGAAATGTAAGCCAAAAAGTATGCTACAATTTTTTCGAATTCTTATGGTTTTGTTAATATGGAATTGGGTAAGTATAGTTTTCTATTTTGATTAATTAACAACTATTTGCGAATGTAGCCAATGTTTAGCTTAGCGTTTTAAACGTGATTAAAATTTCATTGTCCTCATATTTATTCCTACTTTGACTTATTTCTCAAAGTAACCTTTTAGCTCCGATTACATTAAACCTTTAAGCAATATGGTTGATTTTTTAAGTCACAGGGAACTGAATCATCAAAATCGTGACCAGAGAAGTAAGAGCAGATTAATTAACAATTTCTTTAATTAAATAAATCCCAAAAGAAACAAACAAATAAAAAGAGTATGCCATTGAGAAAATATAAGTGAATGAAAATGTCAGTGCTCATTGTCCTCAGTGTTTTCTGGCCAATTTTCTGTTTCGATACTTGACAACGGTGGGTAAAAACAATTTTATTGCACCAGACGACATGATGCAAAGGCCAGCCAAGGCAAATACGGCCGTATAACTTTTAGTTTGATCCACTAACACGCCACCGATCGAAGTGCCAATAAATACACCCAAACCCATAGCCAGAGCAGTCAGACCAAAGGCATTTGTAAGATTCGATAGACCCAAATATCGAACATAGATGATGGCACGCAAGGTGGAATAAACAGCTAAGGATACAAATGAATTTTAGAAAGCCCAAAGGGTTAAATGTTAAAATCACAGTGCGGAAGCTCACCTGGTGCGACACCATAGCATAAGCCGTAGAGCATTTGAAACCAAATCATATTTATCCCATAGAAAGCACTGACAAAAACAGCAAAGCCGCCAAAAACCATGCCTCCGCCACAAAGGTAGGTAGTCCAGCTTTTCACCTTGAAAGCAACAAAACCGCAAGTAATGCGTATTATAAAATTGCTCAGTCCAATACATGGACCAATCATTGTGCCATATTCAGCGGGAATATCCGCACGAGCCTTGGAATATACAAATGGAATATTGAATCCGATGGGATACAGAAAAGAAGCCAATACCAGCAAACGGAACTCAAAGCTACTAAATAAATGGACAGCAAAGAGTCGACCAAAAGCTCGCATAAGTTTGCTGTGAAAACGATTATCCTGCTTCTTTGGTAATTCAGGGGATCCGCGGCGGGAGTTGTCCTTCACCTCATCATTGTGAATGTTATGCAGGCCATAGGCAACTTGCTGGATCTGCAATAAGCAATGGGAAAGGGTAGTAGCAATTTGCACAAGTTTCTTTATTTCTAATTACTATCCAACAATTTACTCACATACTTTTCCGAGCCTACTAATTCTAGCTCTTTGCCATCCAATTGCTCTATGTGATGCGGTTCCTCGTACTCAACGGGTCCAGTATAAAAGAGATCATCCTTTTCCAGTGGATCGGGACGTACAACAAAATTTCTCTCAGAGCTACGACGAGACAAGGCTTTCGAAGATCTTGTCGTTGTAGTGGTGTACCTCTGCTTTCGGGCACAACATGGTGAACAACGGAGAGCCCAATTCGTTTTTTGATCAGATTCAATTGGAGGTTCATATGGATCAATTTTAGTTGGACTCTTTCTTGGCTCCTCATCACGCAAGAAGTTGTGTACATAGAAATTGCCATAAAACTCATCTGAACTGGATGTATTATATTCAGGACGGTGTACAATTCCCACTTGTGTTGGTGCCACCTCAACGTAGGCCAAAGCCATAAAGACGATGAGCAATATTAATACAACCTGAACACGTAATGCATTTCGCCAGCCAATTTCCAAAGCAAGGTATGTTATCATTATGGGGATAACAACTATGCCAGCTCCAGCACCAGAGCATGAGAAGCCATTGGCCACTGGACGATATCGTTCGAAATAATATCCAATGATCAACTGTGAGCTGACCCAAATCATACTCAAGCCAGGACCACCTGCAAAAACTGTAGTGTTTGTAGGTCAAGATCCGAAATGGAATTGAATGTGGCCAACTTACCGATAAGACTATAAAAAACAATCATCATCCAAAAGTTTGTACTAAAACTGGCTATAAGAATGGCAAGGGCAGATACTAAAACACCCAGCAATGCCACCGGTCGAAAGCCCCAGCTATTGATCAGGGCACTTGAGAAGGCACCGCCAGTGAAATAACAACCAATCTGAACACTGGCCACCAGAGCTATCTGAGCCATGGACACATCAAACTCTGTGCTCATGTAGGGCAAGAGAATGCCAATTGAGAATATAATACCATCGACAATTAGTTGGGCTAGGAAACTCAGGATTAAGATGACCCAACCAAAGCCACCATCTGGTGGTATCACCATGTAGATCTAACAATACAAGAAAGGCAAATAATTAGACTCTTGGCCACTGACATCGACTGACCCACTCACTTACAAAGGCTCTTCCCGAGAGTAGTGAAAAGCCACCCATGCCATGATCCGTCAGATGGGAATCCTCATTTTGTGTACGATTGCCCGCTTCACTGCTAGTATACATATCCGTTGTGGAAGCGCCTAATAATCCCATATTGGGCGATGTTTCACCTGAATGTGGAATTTCTGATTCTGCATATTGAGTGGGTGTCGCCTGTTCACTGACAATAGTCATTCGGTTAATACGAGCACTATCAATGGGCCAATCATCAAATGAATCATCTGAATCGATAGGAACCACTCGATTGGGTCCTGTCATGAGAATTGGTTACTTTTCTGTCTATTGTGTTGATTAATAGGTCTTACTTTTCTTGTAGATCTTGGTCACCTTTGTGGTCAATGGTTCATACTCATCAAGATCATAATCCATTGTACTACTGTCATAGTTTCTAGTATCGAGTTCTTCTTCAATTTCACTTTCAGGCAGGGTCACCACAGTTGGGACACTATTGAAAGCTGTTAATGGAGGACCTACTGCTGGAGCGGTGTTGGCTCCTGGTTCTGAGCTTGATCTTTGATTTCGTTTGCGTCTTAATTTAGGCGGATCAGTTCCAACATCGACTAGTTTGGGTGGCGCTGAGACTAATATGAGGCGAGCTGGCTGTTCCGGATCTACTTTCCCTTCGTTATTAGATGTGGAAACCTCTGAAGCCTCTTCATTTCCTTTTGGTTCATTTTTTCGCCGTCTTTGCCTTGGTATGGCATCAGTCTCCACCGTCGCATCGATCGTTGCTGGTTGCCTGGTCATTGTAGCTACCTCTGAACGCCATAGCTCTGCCGGCCTATTGTCATTAGGAGTTGCTTGAGGAGATGGAGATGGATGTAGCTCCGCTTCCCATTCATCAGCGTTTGCTGGAGTCTGGAGACTCAATGTATTGCTCGTCGTTCTTTTATTCTTGTCCTTCTCTTCTCTTGAGGGTGACTTCTCACTGCGTGTTGGGTGGGGCAGGTGAATGGTCGTGGAATGACATAGAAGCTAAGTAGTTGGCTAGCTCACATACAAACTCACCTACCCTGGTTACGTTTTCTGCTCATTTTTCGGGTCTAGTGCAGCATTTTCCTGACATTTTTCACAAATCTCTCTGGGTCTTTCTCTCTCTCAGTGTGTAGGTGTATCTAAGTGTGTGTGTGTGTGAGTGTTTGTGTCTACCAAATCCAATCTGAGTCTTAATGTCAATGGCTGAGCGTGAACTTTTCACAGTTGCTGCAGCTCTATAGATGAAGAGGGGGTGGCGGTTGGGGGACCAACAGAGGAAGTCAACGTCTACGTGCTTCTTCTGATATGAGAAATTCCTGGTTGGGTTTGCGTTGGCGAAAAACCGCGTACTCTTGACGAGGATATAGAGACGGTTCCTTTTGGCTGTCGCCAACAAAAAAAAGAAACCCAAATGCTGTCATGGCTGCCAAGGCACGCGTGACAGACAGTATCTCCCTCTCCTTCTCTCTCTCTGTCTTTTCTTTCGCTTCGCTTTCAACTTCTAACAGTTACTTTTTGGCCCCCAAAAACCCAACTCTAGCTGCCTGTTTATTTTGGGTCCAAAACAAAATTGCATCAGTGCAATTTCATTGATTGCAAGTAAATGAAATCATTCGCAGTGGTAGCTTCTACTGGTAACTGGCCAAAGTGCATTTTCTCCTTTAAGGCCACCCACTCGGTCCATTCCATTAAGAGAGAGTTATTTAATTTTGTCAGCCATGAATGGAAGGAGAGTTGAAAGAATGTTTCACGTTAAAGCGCAAAATTTTCAACATCTCTTTGAATATGATGAAATTTGTGCAAAAATTCGTGAAACAATCATCACATTTTCAACAACTCGAGTAGTGAAAGTGAACCTCTCTCTCGCTCTCGAGAAAAGTTGTTGGTCAACAATAAAGAACAAACAAATTGCACTAATTAATTAGCCAGAATTCTGCCCCTGTTCCTGTCTGTGTATACCTCTTCTTCAGAATTCGTTGAGCGTTTTACTAGGCGTTCAGTTGGACTACTTTCTCTTCTTTCCTCACTCTCGCTGAGTGCTTCTTTTTTTGGCCGTTGGAGTGCAACGGCAATTTGCCATGGTTTTCCCTCCCCCTCTTCTGTTCGAAACGAACAAGTCTATGCGGAAATTGTTTTTTGTGTTTGTTGTTTTTGGTTTTTTCAAAAGGTTCGTTCGTACGTGAGGGTTCAGTTTGTTGTTTTTTTTGCCATTTTTTCAACTAGCATCGCTTGAGGATTGGGAATCGGGGCTTGGAATTGCCTTGAAATCGAAACGGGCAAAAGATTGCGCTGCCAAATTGTTAACAGCAATTGACCCAATTTTATGGGCCTCGCACTCATGCATACAGCAGCCAGCAGAATCAGCGGGAATAAAAGCGAAAACGTTGGCGCACAACGCGGCGTATACTTATTGGATTCGTTTTTTCCTGGTTTTCCTTGTTGTTTTTTTTGAATGGCTTTTGTTTGTTTGGCAGCAACAAAAAATGCATGAGCTTGTTGCAGAGCCTCAACGATTTTTATGTTTCTCGCGTTTTTATTGTTTTGCCAAAACCAATGTGCCGGGGTCCAAGCGGGGGGCAAAGCAACGAAGCATATGTACACTGCCGAATGTTTAGTGTAAATTAAGTGGGCCATGATTCTAAACAACGAGTCTACATAGAAGAATCTCATCACACTTTTCATAAATCTGTTTTCATTTTCGACTTTTTTCATAAGTGAAATGTCAATTATTATTCTTTTCAAAAATAAATGTGCAAGGTTTTGGTTTTATCGATTTATCTCAGCGAAATCGATATCAAACCCATTATATAATTAATGGATTTCCATTTTTAATTAAGAGATTTTTATTTTCGTGACCCAGTGAACCATGAGAAAAGTCCCAAAAACATTTTCCTAACATTTTTGCCAACCTGATAAAACAGATAAAAAATCCAACAAAATTCTCTGTAATTCGGCCCTACTGTCAAAATTTCTTGTTTTTAAAGTAATAAAATGTCGAAACTTTTCATTCAACCATCCATAATGAAATGGAGCCAAAACGTGGTCTCTATGTGCAGTTTTGTTCGCTGCAGCAGTGGCCATTCATCAAACACCTGGACCTCCTGCCCCAAATTAAGAGAAACGAAGGGAAACCCACCAGTTTGCCGCCCACTAGATTTGATGAGGCCAAAATACTTTAAGGCCCCCGCCAACTGCAAATCGGATGAAGAATTATCGAAATTGAATCGTAAGTTATTGGGTATTCCACGCTGCAATCCAACATTCGTATTGGATAAGAATTGTGACGTCGATCCATGTAATCGCATGGATACGCTATACTATAAGCCAAGTCGCAGTTTGGATCGTGAGTTTGACAAATACTGGGTGGAGTGTGTCTATCAGAAGCGTCCGAAGCTCCGTTGCTACACAATGCCAGTAGAATTCTGTCGCCGTGGACCAAGGAAAGCTGCCTGCAGCTGCTTGGGCAATGCATCCAAGTGTAGGGTACTCCTTAAAATGGCATGCACGAAGATGAGTGAAGTGAGCAGCACCGCCTCCGATCAATGCAAAAAGCATCCACTATGCGAGTGCCCCAAAGCATCCAAGAACACTCGATGTCGCTTGTTACCGAAGCCCGGAAAATGCCGACGACGTTTGACACGTTACCCATCGTTCTCCGAGTGTCTTCATTACCCTCTCTCCCCTGTCAAACTAAATGAATGCAAATGTCTACAAAGTGGCTCACTGTGTGAATTATGGAATTCATACAAAAACATTCGTAAACCATGCTAAAATGGAGTAGGCCTTGATTTCTCCTGTCAAAAGCTGTCGACTGTATGACTGTTGCTGGGGCCCAAGCATCATTCACTTCCAGTTTAACATCTCAACAGTTGAGACGTGTGTAGAAAGCGTTCGGTTCATAGAGCAATTTTTTTGGACTTTTTTATTTTTTAATTAACAAAATTTTTTAGTAACAAATAATATGGTGCTCAGTCGATGTTCACTGCGTGCCGCCCCTCTGCTGACTCCATACCGTCAAAAGCTAGTGCAAGACAGGACTCTCACCACCGAGGAGAAGTTACGTATGCGCTACTTGCGTCTGAAGCAAGCCAAGGTGCTGAAGGTCCCCAGCCACATAGCCGTGCGACGCAGTGAATCCAAATGTGGCCAAGTCACTGATGCCAACTGCCTTGAGGATCCTTGCGGCGCGGAACCCTTGCCTCTGGACTTGGCCCACTATAGGCCAACCAATAAGGAATGTCGTTGCTATCAGCGTACGTGGTGTGAGTCCGTTCCGATTCCACGACCTGTACATCAGCCATTTGATAAAATCTACCCGGAACGAAAGCGTCGGGATCCCAAGAAGCTGGCTAATAAAAATTTGACGGCCTGCAATCCCAACGATATTGTAGAAAAGCCACGGTCAAGAGCAAAGCTCTTTGAACTCTTCCGAGGTCCTTTGCCTTGCTGCAAGATGACCGCACCCGGTTGCAAGGAGGCGCGAAAGGATCCAACTTGTGCCAATAGACCCCAACCGAGTTGCTGTGTGAAGCGAAGCACCAAGTATCCGAGCTTCTCGGAATGCCGAAAATATCTTGGCCCACCCAATCCCATTTGTGAGTGCAACAAGAAGCCGAGCACCTGCGAAATGTGGACTTATTTCAGGAACAAACGCTCCTAGGTCTTTACAACTAGAGGATGATTTCAAATTTCAAAAGGAACCGACGCTTGAAATTTATTTTCTTTTTTGACCAAAACAGACTAGAAATTAAAAAGAAATGACTTATCGATATTGGTATACTGATAATTAGGGCGAAAAATAATTTCGCTGGTGGATAACTTACGGGATTATAAAATGGACATTGTTAAAGTGACATTTGTGTGTAAGCTGAAAGGTAAATTTTTTGAATTAACCTCTATACGTAATGTAGGATGGCTGAGCTCTTTGAGTTTTGTCAATTAATATGGGGAGTACCATTAGGTTTTATTGTGAAATATTTATCCATCTGAATATGTTGACTGTGGTTATTCAGAGTTTGTGGACTCAGCTGTATCGTTGCGTCCATGAGACAATTTTATAACAGACTCTTCTCAGGTTCAGAACTGTCTTCGGTCTTTCTTAAGCTGCTTCTCTTCTGCGGAGAAGGTTCAGCACTGCTAAACCTACGCCGACACCACCAACAGTTCAACGCAGTTCCAATCAGCAAAAACACGAATCCTACAAAAAGGAAAGCCAATGGTCTCTTGTTGATAGTTACGTTGATTTCCTTAATATGATCAATGTTATCGTCATTTAACCGGCGCAGGAAGGTCAGACTGAGCACCTCGTTGTAGCCAGTGATGTTGACTTGGGAGGCAGTGGCTGCCCCTGATGTTCGCATGGGAATGCCATTTTGGTTTATAAACACCGATTCGTTAACCTTCGCCTCCCTCTCGAATGTAATCAGAAAGGTGCCCTTGATTTCCTGTGTGGCAGCACCGTCAACGGTCACCCTGGCCATCCTGTCGTTAATGATAAGAAATCCCTCCTCGACTTCGTCCATGGGGGGTAAGTGACTTGGCCGCGTTTTGCAGTGGGCAATGCCGCCCGTGTGCAGTTGGCGCGCACAGGTGTTCCTTGAGGATTCTTTGCAGAACGTAAACGAGGTTGTGGCTTTGCAGCTACTCATTGAATAAATGTGGCCATCGCAATCTGCTATGATGTTACCCTCCCCCAGGTCCAGTACAAGGCCTCGATGTTCCACAGGGGCAACGGTTATCTTCTTACATTTATTCTTAGCCTCGGGATAGGCGACAATAAAGTGAATGGTGCTAGAATTCAACGCTACTGTGATAGAGCCCACTTCTAAAATTTCCCTAACAGTAATGTTAGTGGATCGACTTTTGAGTATCTCATCGACATCGATGGAATCCAAAATTACGGGATTAATTAAATTGACCCTTGCCAAGGTTATTGAAAGTATAACATCCTGAATTTCGAGGCTTGCAATTCTATTCCTTGCCAATAGTGTTTCGTACAAGTGAGCAGGGTCCATGGTGGCATTTTGGAGGTTCTGTATAATTTTATTTGCTCGGTCAGTCAACTCATTTATTTGCTTCGTGGTTTGATGGTTTATCTCCCTTTGCTGATTGTTGGTATGGATCAATTGTGCTTCGGTTATCCTTGATTGTTCCATGTCGTAAAAATCCGGTGTGCCTGTAATTACCTTTAGAAATGACCCCAGAAATTTCAAGCTTCTGGCCGTTCTATGATGGCCATTTAATATGGACAACAGGGTTTCTAAGTGATTGCAATCAGATTGCAGCAGTGTTCGCATGTGCTCCAATGAAAATCGGCCAGACAGCTTCTTTGTTTCTTCAATTATATCGTAATACTTAGTTATGTTAATTGTATGCCTTAGGTATCTGAAAGTGTCCCATACAACTACCTCTCCTTCAATTATCGGAATATAATCCGCATGCGAATAGTCCTTTATACCGGCTTTAGCAACGCTAAATAGCAACACTAACGCCAAAAGGGACCTGGAAATTGAAAAAAAAAATAAAATCAACGAGTTTTTAACAGCTTCAACAAAGTTTTGTGGTAAGTCATCGTTCAAGACTCTGCAATATTACTGATTTAAGAAAAACATTTTAAGTATTTTGCCCAGTCTTAATGGGGGGATCTATAATTTAATTGCACCTGTAGACAGAACGGCGAATGCTGAGACGATCGCCTTGGCGGGACATATTACTGACAAAAATTGTTATTAAACTTCATTACCTGCAAGTCGAGAAGGAGCAGAACCAAAGACCGAGAGCACTAAACGTTTTAAATTCTTACGTTTTTATACACTTTTGATCTTTGAAAATTGCAAAAATGGTTTCACTTTGTGCTTACTTACTTCATTTCTTTTTTAGTTGGTTCAATTGTTTTCACTTTACAGAATCAAAACTATGTCTCTTGACTGCTTGATCTAGACTAACCTTACCAGGTCTGACAGGCTTCTTTTTATAGTGAAGTCATCGCCTATTTTTTCCACTATATTGTAGTAACAAGTTATTCTCAGATGATTTTGGATTAACTTATGTCATAAAAGTGTTGGCGAGATAAGATCGACGAAAACGCTTACTGCAACGCAATAAGAAATGAACAAACCTTTCTCCATGCTGCACCTCAGACATAGGTTAGCAAACGACAATATTAACTTATTAAATAAGCTTGACGACTGTTTATCTGTTTGTGTTTAAGTGGTACAAATATAGACGCTAATTTGATTGTCCAAAATAGACAACATAAAGTGCCGCAAACGAATGTGACTTATTCGAATTGCACTGAATTGCATGTGGACATCCGTCACTTAGAATATATTTAGAATATATTTACTGTACCTACAATATAAGAAGAACAGATGCATATTGACTGACTTATCTCAATATGCCACCACATTCCTGGAAGTATATATGCATATATCTCTGTTGGACTATAATTCTGGAATTAGTGTTAAATCAAATATAAATATATATATGTATATATATTTCATGTTCAGGCATGTCCAAACAAACACTCATGTATATTATATCATCAGACATCTGCTTTATCGAAAAACCTTCCAACGATATACTGATTCGTCCGTTTTAGCCGAAACAAGTATTCGGCAATGGATTAAGGTTGATTAACCCGTTTCCTTACTCAATGATAATATACTTGTGTTTTCTATTTTTCTTGCATTTTTTTAATTTAGACTGACTTTGCCAACTCTGTTAGGCCAAAGACGTATGTATGTTGATATCAATAATTCAACTTATCTCTTTTCTTTGTTTTGCAGTTCAGAGTCTGATAATGTAGTCATCGGGCCAAATACCCGTAGAAGACTATGCAAACAAATAATAAATTAACAACGGTTAGCTAAATCGCATAAGTCGACAAAGATTCTGAAGACGCAATAACTTAATTACATATAAATAGAAACTTCTTAGCGGTTTTAGGGGTATGATACTTTTAATTGTTGCTCCTTAACTTATAAAACATAAAAATTAAACTCGTTTTCTTCAGCAACATCTCCACTTTGGGTCAAGTAAAGGAAACTAGCACATAGTAAAACCATTACACTCAAGCCGAAAATAGTTAGAAAGTGCAGGGTATTGAAACATCGGCTAGTTCGCCATTTAGATAATTTTTTTCTATTCCCTATTTCTTTTTAGTTTTTTTTTTTTGTTTGCTTTTTTGAAGTGGCTAGTGGAATGGTAATTCCTAAAAGGGATTTGCATGCCGCTGAGATGTTTATCGCAAATTGTTGCGACGACTACAACAAAAAGGATGAGGATGGGGATGAGACTGGGAATGAGGAGTGAAATGTCGACGATGTTGTCGTCTGGCGGCGCACAAATGTCAACAGCACAGAGCTCTGACGTTTACATTGAAAGTCACTTTGGGTGCACAGACGACGACTAGGGACGACGACGTCGACGACAAGAACTGCAACAGGACGATGGGGGATAGGCTAATGAAAAGAGAAAACAAAATGCAATGCATTTTTATTTAAATGCAAATGTTTAGCTTAGAATCCCAAAACAAAATCTAAAAAAAACCTAAAACCCACCTTCAAAAAGGCAAAAGTGTTTAATTGTAGGAACTGCCATTGACAGTGGGTTGGTATAGGAGAAGAAGGTAAAGTTGATGGTGGAGGCAGCTGAAAATTTGCCAAACATGTGTCCTTGTTGTTGTTGTTGACTGTTGTTTGTGCCAAAGTATGCCCTAGAGTGACATTTTGCACAAATGAAATGTGTATGGGGCCTGAAAAGTTGTCTATTTCTGTGCCCAAACAAATAATTTTATTATAAAAGTTCTCTTTCCTTTATTTTTTTTCTCGTATGAATGTTTGTATGTTGGTTTGTGGTTTTTGTTGAGTAATAGATACGATGTGAGAGGAAGGTAAAGTAAGAAATATGTCACATGATTTGCCCACAAGCACCATAAACCAAAATACAAGGAATTCGACTTTTTACATATCCTGCAAAATATTAGCAACTTATGGAATAAAGATCTCAATTCTTAATGTTTACTGTCCGACACTTTTATCTTCTTAGGCCTCTTGTTATGCTGGTGTAATTGTCTAGAGTCCTGTTGCCTGTTTGCCTTATATAGACCCTTGTTCAACTTGCATTCAGATGGGAGACTATAATGAGGTTTTACGACGACACAGTTCTGTCCTCTACCTGGGTTGGATTAAAAGCTTTTTTGTGGTTTGTGTAGAGGGAGTATATGAGGTTTTAGTGTCATGAGGAATTGCCAGCTTAAATGCATACACTACCATAGTCGGGCACTTTCTGCAAAGAGGCCTCTGGCTAAAAGAGTGTACACACACAAATTTAGTTATGGTCAAACAAAGTTGGGCACCTAACTTTGTTTTTTCGGTTTCCACAGCTATAGCTTGGCCAATTAGTTAGTTAGTCTTCGCTGTTGGCCTTAATTACACGTGCAATTTTAATGCATATATAGTGTACATTCACTTTCCTCTCCATTCGCTGGCCAATGCTCTTTCATTTGTTGCTACTGTTCATGTCCTTCTGCAGCACCCACCACATAACCATAAACGTAAAATGCCACTACAATTTTTGCACATTTATTTTTTCCCCCTCGCCCTACACTTTAGCCACTTTGGGTCGAAGGGTGTGGAGTGGGTAACTCCTGCTAGATTGTTAATATTATTTTATAATTTCTTTTTATTACTCCTATGGCTGCTGCTGCTGCTGCTGTTGCTCCTGTTGCCTGCAATTGTTTAAATAAAACAAAAAGTAGCCAACAAAATGGCAAACGGCCGTAAAATGTTGTAAACATGTTTGTCGAGCATGGATTTTCATAGGAAAGAGTGAGAAAGAGTGAGAAAGAGGGGGAGAGAGAGAAAGGCGGGGGTGAAACTACATCGAGTTGTTCCAATTTAGTCATTAAATTTAAAGCATAAAACACTTAGGGGGCAAGAATTTAATGCGATTGAGCCAAAGGACTGGGCAACTAAAGAGTAAGCTGCCATAACACGGAATGAGGGAAACACTTTAAAGCAACTGATTTCGAAGGGGAATTGCCAGTAAGTAGCACCTACTATAATAGGTAGACTATGTATAGTTAAAGTGAATTTGCATAATTCAAAACAGTTAAGTGTGCTATAATCTTACACAATCTGAGTGCGATATCCTGTGAAGGGCCTTTGCAGATCTTTGAATATATAAAGTTGATCCAAAAAAGATGAAGCAGACAAATTACTTTTACTAAAATGTTGCATTTAAAGTAAATTTGGTTTTCTAGTTATATCCAGTGGCCCATTTGCCATTTCAGTCTCTCTCCTGTAAATCCATACACAAAGTGAATAATACCATTTTTAGTTTTCGAAACTCGACAACAACTGAACTACAGCTGAGGCTTTAAACGACAGCCCTCAGACTCCATTCTGAATATAATTCAATAATGAAATTATTTTATCCCACTTTTGAATAGCATTTTTTCGTATAGGCCACTTTAATGCCACCTTCTTATCAATTTTTGTTTGCGGCTTGACTGCGAAATTCCGTGTTTCATCAAGTTGCTCCTGCTTATGCCACATATTTGACATTTATTGTAAATTCGATTTTATTGACATAATAGACAACAACGTGCCAGGCAATTCAAAGGCAGAAGCAGCGGCAGCGTCAAAATGTAAATTGGCTATAGAAAAAAAAAAGTGGTAGTACGAAGACATCAAGTGGGAACGGAAATGGAATGGTAGTGGGAGAACGAACGTGCCTGGCTAGAGACAAATCAATTTGACAAGCAACAAAAAAAAAAAAAACAAAAAAAAGGAGAAAGAGAGAATACTAAAAGTGGAAAAGAGAATGAAAATTTGTAATGAAGCAAGTCAGAAGCACAAATTTTACATTGGCCATTGTGTGAATGACAATAGAAAACAGATAAAACTGACAGCCGTAAGCTGGAAAGCTGCCGAGAGCCGCAATGAGAGACAACGAGGAGCCATTGTTTTACCAGAGTCCACAATGCCATTTGAATGTGTGGGTGGGTTGTGGAGAGGCGAGGCAAGAGAAGAATGTTGCCACACACACACACATTGTGGCAACATGGAGTTACCGACATCTGTTGTTTTCTGTCTCCAAATGCAACCAACTGCCAGAGGGCTGAATGAGTTTATCATTTAAGTTCTTCATATTTAGTTCAATTATGATTTCAAATTTTTGATTCAAATTTAAGCATGTGCAACAGTTTCCCCATGGGGGAAACCTAAAACCATTAATAGATATTCATATTGAAAATATGAAACATTAATTCAGCATAGAATGCATAATAAAACCATTTTCGGGGCTTTAAAATTGCCGTTTTGTGAAACATGTGCCAGCATTTATGCATATTAAATTAGTTTTTAGCTTAGGCAAAATAAACACACATGGAGAAAGAAAGAAAGAAAGGCGTCAAAAAGGTTACACAATCGACCATAAACTGAACCCTTTTTTTATGGCATCATATTCTTGCATATTTCGGTTAATATTCGTGGGTTCAGATGTCCCAAAAAAAAAAAAAACAAAATAGAAGACAAGAAAAAGAATAGAAATAGTTGTGTGTTTCGAGGGCAACTTAAAAACGCATGTAGAAAACTTTTCAAGTGTGAATTGCTCTTCATTTTTGCAGCAGACACACGCAAACTGAAAAGGCTTTCGTTTTTCCTTTTTTGTTGCCTACTTTTGCGGGCCAACTGAAATGTTGGGAGTGTGCGAAATTGTGTGGGTGCCTGTGTGTATGTGTGTGTGGGTGAGACGCAGTTGTAACAAAAAGAAACATAAAATAAAATGGCAACGGCAGAAATGTTTTATAAAAATTTATATGAGCATAATTTGTAACTGCACGACGACGTTGAAGAACAAGTATGGAAAGAAGCAAAAGGATCACGATATATATATTATCTGTGTGTGTGTGTGGGTGAGTGGACAAGACAGACAAAAGAAAAACTTGGCAACTGGAAATGGGTTGCAGATGAGAAAGCATTATGCTGAAATGAACACATTCTGTTCATTTTCTCTACGGGTAAGGGCACATCTCCCAAAAACTGAATTGCCGACAAAATGTTGGTAATTGTAGGATTTTACCACCCAAAAGGAGGACTGAAATTGTTGCAAAATATATGAAAATGTTTTTCAGTTGAGTTGCAGAGCCGATTTTTTCATCATCCCCAACTGTTAATCCGTCTTTAACTGCAGCTCAGACAGCCTATTAGTGCGAAAAATGAGTGAATTTACATTAAAGTAGGGTTTGCTGTTTGCTGTTTACTGAGAAATGAAATGAAAACTTTAGACACAGCTAGCACAAAATTACTTATAGTTTAAATTGTCTTTCTGAATGAAAATTATTCATCGTACTTATTTTGGGATAATTTATAAATGACTTTGCTCTTGATAACCTATTTCGAAAGCAAAGGACTCTAATTTAAATCGAGTTCAAATTTAAAGGCAAAGAAGTTTTCTTTCAAAATCAACGATTACCATGATAGATTTTTATGACCACGTAAAACTAAAATATGAAAAATATGATTTTCAGGCTTTGCACACAATTAAAATGAATGAAAATTGAAATCAAATTTACGTTATTCTGGCAAATAATAAAAGCACGTAGCCACCGTACACACACACACATACAGGTACACATATAAATACAGCCAGAGGCATATCAGTTTGCCACTTGTCACTTTTTTTTTTTGCTTTTGTTGTTGTAGCAAATGCTTAAATGTCGTTCAAGTTTTTGAGTTAAGTGCAATCGACACATGTTTGTGTGCATGTGTATGCATATATATATATACATGATATGTCTGTGTGTGCAACAAAACTCGTTAACACTTGAAAAGTTTCATGGGCCTTGGGGCAAGCCGAGTTCAGCTACAGATTGAGCTTCAGTTTCAGCTTGTAGATAAAAACGACAAAGACGTGTGCAATGGCAGATGAAGATGGGCACGGAGATGGAGTTGGAGTTGCAGAATGGAGATGGAAATGGGTGATATGTAAGTAACGTAATGCGGCTGAAAAAACACTTAAGCAAAATGTATACTCCTTAACCCTGTGTGGCACATACACACACACACAGACATCTAGGAACAGACTTGCTTGGTTTGTTAGATAAATCAGACAGTGCACATTGCTACAAGTTGGCAAATTGTTTACGTTTAAACTTTAAATTAAATTAATAAGTAACAATTAAAAAAAAAAACTAATAATGGTAATTTGAGAATGCTGATCGTTGTTTATTAAAAGCAGAGTTTTATAATTTTATCGTAGAAGACTTACAGAAAATCTATGTGATTTGTCTCATATAAATATAAAAGCCCAATTGAAGCTATCGTTTTGAGGAGCAGCCAAAAGGACTCCATAAAATAAAATTCACCATCAGATCCGACTTTCATTGGCTTCACTTATACTTACCTATTTGCTAATTATCTTTAAAAGTAAAGAAATATATAATTATTCCCGAAAGGAATTGAAAAATCATTAAAGATGAAACAAAACACTTCAAATTAAATTATATTACTTATCCGCAATCTAGGCTAATTTGACAGAGTAGTAAAAATAGCAGTCGAAAATTGTGAAAATTTTCGTTTATTCCAAATTTGACTACATTTCATACCTTAAATTTGACAACTCGTCCCAATGTGGTTTGGTGGAGTTGCCTTTGGCCATCATGTAAGCTCTAAAAATGATACCAAAAGAAGATTGACAACTACAACTAAAACTATTTAGATGATGGGATAGAAAATATAACAAAACTTCAGGAAATAATTGTAAAAAGCAAATTGAAAGTTCCCTTCAAAGACTAATTGATAGACTAAATGGAGTGTATACGACAAAGATATTTTATTGCACTTTTTCATTCAATATGCCACAGTTCAACATTACTAAAACGTTATTTGAGTTTAATCTCCTTAGTTTGGACATAAAATTCTAAACACCTAGACAAACTATTTTTAAACAATTTTCTTTAGAAAAAAATTCCAAATTCTTTAGTTAATGGCAAACCGGAAGAATGGTTTGTTGGAGGCAACATGGAAAGTTGCTGCTGCCGCCAGCCTTTCTCCATAACTGCAAACGACATCTGACTGAATTGGGTATGGAGCAGTCACTTAAACAACTAATTGGAAATACAAATCTGAGAAGGAGCAAACCAGAAGACTATAGAAAATTGCGTGATATCATAGCCGCATATGGACGTGCCAAGATGCTGGGCAGTGACATACAATTGACCCAGGATGAATATTTGGCCAATCAGGTGATAATGAGTGAGAAGAAAAAGGAATATGAAAAAGGCATTATGGATCCCACCAAATTCGCACCGGGCTATCACATCTTTCAAGTTTTGCATAAGATCAAGAAGTCACCATTGTTTCACATTCTAACGCGAATGCCCAAGGGTGGAGCACTCAAAACGCACGATACTTCAATGTGCAGTACGGAATTCCTAATCAAATTAACGTACAAGAAGAATCTGTGGGTATGCACCACGAACAAAGGTTGTCGCATTGAGGAGTTTCGTTTCGCCAAGGAGAAACCAAGCGAATGCAAATTCAAAGATGGCAAATGGCAAAAAATGGAAGAAATTCGTGAACATCGTGGCGATGAGAATGTTTGCAAATATCTTCAAATACGTTTCAGTATGTTTCCCCTATCGAGTTTTACGAACAATGCTCAAGCATGGCGGCATTTTATGGGAATATTCGCCCTACTCGATGGTCTAACACAATTTGCACCTGTTTGGGGCGAATATTACTATAATGCTCTCAAAGAGTTTTATGCCGATGGTGTGCAATATGTTGAGACTCGTTCATTGTTGCCGCAACTCTATTGCTTAGATGGCGAAAAATTGCCCATACGTGAAACTGTTCAAATCTATTACGACCAAATGAATCGTTTCAAGAAAGAGCATCCAGAATTTATTGGAGCAAAATTAATCTATGCCCCGCTACGCCATGTTACCCCAGAAGATGTTGGCACATATGTTAAAACTTGTACAGAACTGAATGTGAGTTCAAAAACTTCAATTCAATCAATTGATTTAATTGTTTTTGTTTTTTGTAGAAAGAATTTCCTGATTTTCTGATCGGTTTCGATCTTGTGGGCCAGGAAGATGTCGGCCATCCGTTGTCCATGTTTGTGGAGCAGTTAATCAAATTACCGCCACATATAAATTTCTACTTTCATGCAGGACATACCAATTGGTATGGCTCCCATACCGATGAGAATCTCATAGATGCCGTCATATTGGGCACCAGGCGCATTGGTCATGGCTTTGCCCTTACCAAGCATCCAATAATAATGGCACTGGTTAAGAAATTGAATATTGCTCTCGAGTTGTGTCCAGTGTCGAATCAGGTTTTGCAATTGGGCACTGATTATCGTAATCATCCGGCGGCCACTTTGATAGCCAAAAATATTCCCTTGATCATCTCATCGGGGAATCCTTCATTTTGGCGGGCCAGCCCATTGTCCCATGATTTCTATATGGCATTCTTGGGCATTGCGCCCATGAATGCTGATCTAAAGTTTTTGAAACGCATTGCCAAAAATTCAATCAAATACAGCGGTGTCGAGGATGAGGAAAAGGCAGCGGCCATGTCCAAATGGAAAACTAAATGGGACAAATGGGTTAAGGACATTTTGGAAAATGAGGAAGAAATGATTCCAAAACAAGCTGAATAAAAAAGAAGCCAAAAAACAAACACACACAGATCAATGTAGAAACTTTTCTCTTCTCTTCCATGCAAAACCATGCAAAACTTTTCTATTACAGCATAAAGAAGGGCTGGCCTAAAGGGGTAATGTTGGTGGGGAGTGTGCGGTAGGCAGGGAAGATGTGTAAACTCAATACCTAATAATAAACTCAACAAAAGGGAAATGGCCAGTATAATCCTTAAGCTGTACCGCAAATTATTTGAGTTTCCGGTTCTTGATTATCAAGAAGAAGTCAGGCAAACCAATAAGTTCTCCCACACACACATACACAGAGACGCACGCACAAAACTTTTATTGCATACTTTTGTGCGGGCAAGCATGCAAATGTCAAGAGAACTATACGACACTAACACTTCCGTTTGGCTTGCTACTGGCTTTGACTTTGGTTTCTTTTGCCCTTCCAATTGCTTCTACTGGCTGCCGGCACTAATTTCATTGACTTCCATTTCCTCACACGCAACATTCAAAGTTATTTTCCACGCACTCGCCAAAGGCAAACGGGGAAGAGGAGAAGCAGCTTGCGAGAGAGACCGAATGCCAGTCCTTGTCTTGACGATCAAGAAAGGAAACTTTTACGTTGCCTTCATTGCTTATAATTAAAAACTTTATTATTTGTTTAACTTTGCCCGCAGCTGTTGCACATTTGACAGACACACACACACACAAACCCACATATACATACATACACACATACATATATACAAAATTGTGGGGGCCACAAAAATTTGTGCAAAACTTGTTTATTTTTTTGGCCTTTTTTCTTGTTTCTTTTAAAAAAAATCAAATTATCAGCAATTATCGAAAAAGTTACGCTTCATTTATCGCCTGACAGTTTTCCCTTTTTATTTTTTGTATTTTTTTTATTCGTCCCTTACCAACTAGAGCATGACTATAAGAAGCCAGCAAAATGGCAAAAGCAAGCAAAAGCGAAACTGATAAATTGCCTAGTCTAGCCTAGCAAACAGTTTGACAGCCACTGGATAATTGATGTTGCGCTTGAAAAAAGGGCCAAGCTTTAACCCTGGCAAGGCAAACTAACATGATATTGCTATAGAACGGAAAAAATTAAATACAAAACTTTAATTTTAAGACCCTAAGTGCATTAGTTTGAGTCATTAAGTTATTAATATTTTAATGAAATAAAGAAAACATCAACAAAAAAATAAAATTATTTTATAACTTTTTTAAAACTGAGGCATGAGATAAGATCTTTAACTGCCATAGATAAATGAATAAACTGTAGTTCATAAGTAGAGTTAGATTTCATTTTTTTAACTACTGTGTTCTAACTAGATGATCTGCCAATCTGTTGACACTTTGCTAACGTCCTTCAGCAAACTGATTTGGCTTACTCTATCAGAACAATGTCAGGACTCATTAAATACATAACAAGTGATTATAAATTTGCTCATTTTTGCTTTACTAGTAAAGTGGTTATAAGGTATGAATTAGAAGGCATCTGGGATTGATTTGCATTGATTTCATCTATTTATTCTGGATATATACATTTGAATTGTGGTATTGATCTGTATCCAACTAAATTAAGTGAATATCGAATAGGAAAATATGTTAGGTAATTGAGTGTTATAAGAGAATTATGGAGCTTTATCAGAAGCCATACCCACTGTCCTTCATTAGGGCAAACGAAATTTTATTAGATTAAAGTTAGCCATGAAAAATGCAAACTCTTCTTCTTATATGTAAGTATATAAATATAATTAAAAAAAATCTTTACTCTAAGCAATTTTCACTCAGGTAACTCTTGAAAGTTTTCAAAGTCAGCTAACTCATATCGTCTAACAAAAAAAAAAAAACCCGATTGCCTTTTGAAGGATTAAGCCAAGCGGCTCAAATCATAATTTAATGGCCAAAAACTTTTAATGAGGCTAAAAACATTTATGAAGCAGCAGCCAGACGACAACGACAACAATAACAGAAACTGAGATGGGATAAACAAGACGAGGGGAGGCAGGGCAGGCAGGAACAGGAAGAGGATCAGTAGTGGCAGGTGGAGAAGTTGTCTAGATTGAGGACTGTGTGCACACGTTAGCTAATTTGCAAAATTCATGAATATAAATTGGTTCTAAAATGCCAAATAAAATAATCAAATATGCAAATTTTTGTGTGTTATGTGGGAGAGAAACACAAATGTCGGACATCTATGATTTTCGCACGGGAAATGTTATTAAAAATGACAGATATGAGATTTTTTTTCCTTATCTGTTTTGGTGTTGTAGCTTTTGGTATCTGCTCTTTAGCTTGACATTGATTCAAAGCCATGTATGTTGTTTTTGTCGCATTTTTTGTTGGCCATCGGTTGCCATCGGTTTAGACGGCAAAATGACCAAATGCTGCAGTAAACAATGGTCAAGCACACAAAGTCACATGCAGTTAAGCAAGAGCAAAGAACGAAATGCCAAAAGAGGATTGGGAATGGCATTTGGGGAAAGGCAACAAGGAAAACGAACAAGCCACAGAACTGGCTAACAAAAACCAAACAGCAACAAAGACAAAAAAAAAGCAAAAAAGAACTTAAACCCAACTGACCGAGACACGTAAAACAAAGCGAATGGTATATGACCAAACCGACACTCATTCACATACACACAAAAAACGGTTGACAGTGATTCAAACTAAATTTCAGACCATACAATACCCATTAATTGAAAATGGCATAAATTGGTAACAGTTTGACATAGCTTTTGAAGTAGTTAACTCTTATCTGTCATTTCCTAACAGCTAACACAGTTGACTTTTATCTACTACTAAGCTACTATAGCGTTTAGTTATTGGTAGAAACTATGTATCTATAACTATCTATAAATAATATACCTTGAAGTTGTCATTATTTTGGTTCAACTATTATAACAGTTCAATTCTGTTACACTCATAATGTATTCACTTACTTTAAATCAAAACTCTAATTTGGATATAAGGTTGTAATATTTTTCTTACTGGTCTAGAAATAATGGCCATAAGCACATACATAATAATTGAAAACAACATAAGCGCCTAACTTTTTTTACTATATACTTTTATTTACATAAATTTGATGCAAAAGATCAAGGATTCATGGCAAAATTGCCTTTTATAAAATTGAGCAAAATTAACAAAAAATGTATCGTAATAGTTAATATTTTTGTTCAATATACATATGCATGTATCTTAGAATGAACACGGACCAGATTACTGAATATGTTTTTCAAATTTCAAGTGGTAAGGCCCAACAGATATGAGCCTTTGAGAAAATTTCTGATTAATTGCAGATCATATAAAAAATCGAATAAATATTGTAGTAGAATCATATGACTAACAATTCTGCTTAGCATAGTTAACTGGCTGAGTAAATAATGCATCTTTAACTAGAAAAAACTCCGATCTATACAGGGTATTGAACACTTTAAAGCTGTCGCATTGCTCTTCATATTTTTGGACTCTGCAGGGAAGGAGAAAAAGAGAGATACAACTTCTAGATTGTCATAAATCCGCAAATACTCTATCACAATAGCCTCCCCCGCATAGACAGACTGTACATTGCCCTCAAACTCAATATATATGCATGTATGTAGATATTTTTGATGTCTTGCTTTGGCAGCTGAAGCCCAAAATCATCATCATCCACATGAGGAAAAGCAGCAGCAACATCATCGTCATGATGATGGAGCAAAGGAGGCATAAAGCGCAGTTAGTTTGCATACAAATGACATTTGGAATTGTGCAAAAGGATTGCGCAAAAATCAACGCGGACATGCAGCTAGCCAGGACAAATAATGTGCATAAATTTCAGAACGGACCAAGGCGGTTGGTCAATATGTTGCACTGGTCGTGGCAGCAGAGGAGTGTGTGTTTGAGCTATGCTATCCCTGTCACTGATGATGATTAGATTACTTCACACACACATATACACACACACGATTGGCCACATCATAACGTTTATGTCTAGAACATTAGCATTAAGTTGGAACGGGTAAAAGAGTGAAAAATTCTTGCATGTTACATTTGGTTTTTCTTTTTCTGTTTTCTCTCTCTCTCTCTCTCTCTTCTTGGTCATGGTCAACGTTTCAAAATGATGATCAAAGTCTCGCAAATATGCAGACAGACTGGAATTTGTGTTGCGCTATTGTTGCAAGAGCATATCCTGGATATCCTAAACTGCTTTTGACCAACGGAAACCCCCGTTGGCCATGCTCTCGCTCTCTCCACGTATGCGTATTTTATGTTAATACATTGCTCTATCCGTGTGGTCCTGGCTATATTTGTGTGTGTGCGTATCTGTGTCTCTGTGTGGGTGTCAATTACGCAAAGGTTTCGAAAGGACACAACACAACAATATACGCTTCAGTATACAATTCAAGTTGATGCGGATCCTGATGATAATGATGGTGATGAGGAAGAGGATGATAGAGTGAAGAAGCTGAGGCTGGCTGTTGGGTGCAAAAGGCTATCAATATTCATGAGATGACTGCATACATATGTAAGTATTAAAATGTAAACAATACACATACAATTGTGATATATTGTATTTAAATGAAGTCTTAAAGAATGTTCGACGCGTTTCAGGTACATTTCCTGAGAATCTTCGAACAAAGTCCTAGCAAAAAATATGGAATTTTATCTGAGCCTTGAAAACTTGTTTAATCATTTAGAGATTCATATTTTTACAGCTTATCTGTTTTGGAAAGTTTCTTAAAAATTTGCTTCATCCATTGTCTTCTATATCTCTCATATAGCCTACTGTAACTGTTTCCTGTAGACATTGTATTTCTCAGTAGTCTTCAAAAAAAAGAATTTTTGTAAATTTAATGAATTTTTGGTTTCATTTTTTTACACTCGCTCGATTGCACATAAAAGAAAAAGAAAACACACGATAAGGTGAGTAAGTGGAATATATCTGCTCTGCGAATGCCTTTGCCTCATTTCGGGTGGAACACCCTTAAAGGTTACACAAAAAGAAAATAAATATACCTCATACATATACATATATAAAAATAAATTTGCTTATGTTTATTTTGATGAGTGGTGGCAAAAAGGCGTGAAATACGCCCACACGCACACAGGGTTCGGCACTTTCCATTAAATGTCATGTGAGCCATAAGAACCCAAAAAAAAAAGGTTTTATGTCAAATTGAAAGACAAGCCAAGACCCGAAACCAAAACCAGGCCCAGAGTCAAGCCCAGGCGGGTAAAGAGCAACTAAAACCAGTAACACACACGCACACTCACACACACACAAGTACAAAATTTGTATAAATTATGAGTGGAGGGAAAACTCAAAATGCATGACTTGTTGTTGCTGCTGCTGCTGCCAGGAATCAAGCTCTAAATAATTTAGCAACCGGAGCACACAATAAAATTTTAGACCGAAACCGAAATGTCATACGCATGCATTTGCATATATGCAATTTTGTGTAACACAGTCAGCCAGGGATGCAAATTGCATTCTATTGAAATTGATGCCAGGCGCTGGGCAAATTATCCTTGTGGTTGAAAATTTACAGCATAATTTGTAAATTTTCATCCAGGTTGCGGCGAGGGTCCTTTAATAAATAAGGCATAAGCCTTTATGCCTCCGAGGTGAGCTGCAACTTTTTCATTTCCAGAAATATTCATACAATGAAACGTACCACATCTTTTTCTCTTCAAATTTTCTCCTTCTTTTTCTTTTAAATATCTTCAACTGAGGTGGACATCGTTCTTAATCTATTGTAATGTTTCTTTCAGAACCTTTTTTTGATCGTTCATTTAAATCATTTGCACTACTAGGATTCAATTGAATTGAATGAAAAAATTGGAAGCATGACATTGAATGAAATGAAATGAAATGAAAATGATTATCAATGTATAATAAATTCAAAGTACTATTCGATTAACCCTCGCATACGACTAAATATATTTGTATGTTTGTTGATTGCCTGTATGGACAATGCTTATTTAGATGCAACTATTATATTTTATATTAAAATGTATTGCAACTTTTGTATGTAATTTGTTTCAAAATTCAATTTGATGATTTGCAAAATTTAGTTTCATAGCTCATTTTGTTATTAGAATTTCACCATTGTTAGGCAACCAAAAAGCTTAGCCCACCTCTTTTCCCCTCTTTCCCCCTCTTTCACTAGACGACAATGGCCAACAATTGTTGTTGTTGTTGTTGCAACATAATCGCATTTATTGGCGTTAACATTGATAAAATTTAGCAAAAAGCAATTTCAATTTCAGTAAAATTGCTATTACTTTTCAATATAATTGTTTGATTTCATTAAAGATCTATTGTTTATATATGCATAAAGATTTATATAGAAAAATATATATAGGCAAGCATATATGAGAATTTATTTAAGCTCTTTAGTTAAGTCACGCGAAAATTTTGCCTGAGAGTTGCTTGCAGTTCAGCAAACAGATAAGAAAATTTATGACTTTGCACAAAAAAAAAACACAAAAATTACTCAAAAATTTAAGAGAGAAAATACGTAGATTTACATTAAAAAAGCAATGTAATTAAAGCTAGACAAAAACCAAAATGGACAATTGGAGTGCTGCCTATGCCGTATGTCAAAAGTCAGAGGATACTGTCTGGACTGTCTATCGAGGCCACAAATTGACAGGCAGCCATAGATGAAGAAGGAGTGGAATAAAGTGGAGTCAAGTAGAGTGGAGTGGAATAGGGAGCATGAGTGGATACTACTCGACTTCGGGATGAGTGTGAGTTTCATGGACATGGACACACAATAATTTACTACGTAATAGACACGACTCCCAAAAAAGACCGGACACTCAGACATATGCTAGACAGCTCGTCCAACACATAGATACGAATGTGTGTATCTCTATGTAGACAGACAGACAGACAATCAGACAGATAGACATTGGTCATGGCCCTAGTCCTATTCCTATTCCTATTCCTATTCCTAGGTCCAATTGTTGTCCATGGACTTGTTCATTAACACAAACATAAGCCTGAACTCTTGGTCAGAGACATCATCCTAAATGATGGAGAATTGCTTTGGTCTGAAACTCAGATGAGTTGTTGATGCAACTAGAGATGGGTGCGTGACTAAAAAGAGACGAACTACTTCCAGCTAAAAGAACTGAATATTTGTCATTGTCCCATCACGGGACTATATCCAGAGAGCAACATATCTTAGGCTTTTAATTTTCAAGTGCAACCATTGAAATAGCAGTTAGTGCAACAAATTAGTAACAAACTTGTGTGGGCGCCTATTCTGGCATAGCAAATATCCGTTCATTCACTTTTCTCCGGAAATTGCAATGAGACACGTGATCAAAGGAGAAGAATATTTCCCCAAAAGAAAAAAAAGACAAGACTAGCGCACATTCGTTTTGCCAGACATATAAATCTTCATTCTGGCTTAAACTTTTGCTGCGGTTGCTGCAGCCCACAAGAACTTCACTCACACATAGACAGCAAATTAACACAGCTGCTGTGTTTGGCCTTTTGATACTCCTCAGATTCAGGTGATTTACAGCCCCAAGTGGAGCAGGAAAACGGAACATTGTCTGCATATTAATATCTACTTATGTAACATGTGACTTTGACTTGGCAAACAACTTTCTCTCCACAGAGTTCAACTTACGAAACCAAAATCCAAAAAACACACAAAAAGCGCAAGCCAACTGAACATTCCCAGACATTACTTTCTACTTGGTTTCCGTCTTGGTCGTCGCATTCATTTTTTTTGTTATTTTTCTGTTGTGACGGCCAATTTGTAACGAGTGAGTGCATATAATAAAGCAAATTATATTTTATATATTCAAAATAATATTCAACAGAGCATGAGGTAGTCGTCTCAAGAGCGGGCAATGTTGTTCTTGTTGTAGTTTGTGGTTGTTGTTGATGCTTTTGATGTTGATGACGTTAACTTTGACTAGTAGTTCTGCAACGTGACCATGGCCTTGCCGTTAAAAATTTCTGTGTTGCTGTAAAGTATGCTACAATTATTTTCATCAGCCAAGCGCAAAGTATTTTATTCTGGCACCACACAAAAGTGTCGAAATTGTTGTCATGCGCCATGTTGGCCATCATTTAAAAGATATCTGCTATTAAGTATTCAAAGAGTAAGATTTAATCTCAATCTCATGATATAGTTAACAAAAGAGAGAGAGAGAGAGAGAGAGAGAGAGAGAAAGAGAGAGAGAGAGAGAGTGAGAGTTAAATACAGCAAAAAAAAAGTATCTATGTATGTTATCTTCCATATTTTTTTTTTCTTTAATGGAGCACCAAAAAGTGCTCTGCCCTAAAAAGTATGCTTTATTTTGAAGCCTTTAATTTTTGTCGCCTGTGTGTTTTGTCTTCCTATATATGTATGCGCACTACAACATGTAGCAGTCAAAGTGAGGCTCGGGGCAAACAACAAGCTAAAATAAAAGTGCACTTGAAAATGTTGATGGGGACACAACTAAGCCGCCGCACCACCTAACCTCACTTTCTCTTGTCCCTACCAAACAAGTTTTCTTTTGTTTTGCATTTTAGCTTCAGATCTCCACCAAACCTTCTCTCTTTATCTCTCTCACAATCTCTCTGTCCACTTTTTATTCCTGCATTGTCCGACTGTCGTTTACGAAAAAGCATTTCAAAAATGTAAACGACACAGAAGTTTTTATACACACACACACACACACACACACACACACACACACAGATACACACTCACACAGAGTATGTGAATATGTGTATATTTCTGGTTGGTCTGCAATGTTGACCGATGTTGTTCTCGACATCGTTTGTGGCACATAAAGAGCGACAGTCCGCAGGACATTTTATATTTAATTTACAGTATGACCGCACTCTCCATGTGTATGTGTGCGTGCGTATGCATGTGCATGTGTGTGTGTGTGTGAGTGCGAGTGCATTTAATGAAGTACAATGCGGTAAAGTGGTGCGGTGCGAATAGTGGGTGGTGTAGGAGGTAGTTGTATGCTGACTGGAATATCCTGATTGCATGATTTCACATCTCTACACACAAGAATCATCGCATTGATTTCGAGGGAGGATATACATAGATGTGAAAGGGTCCAACAATTGTTATTATTGTTGCACTCACTAAATGTTTGCGTTTAGCCACAGAGTCAGAATTTAATTTCTAATTCAATTTTGATGTTCGATTGTATACCTACTTTCATTTTTTGTTTGTCTTTCGTTTCGCTCTCTATCCATTAAATAAACATTTAAATTTTTTAACGAAAATTACACTAAATAAAGTATCAAATGGGCTTTTCGAGTACACCAAAGTGGTGGGATTAACGCTGGCCATGGCTCAATCACAGTTGCCAAACAGAATTCGCTTTCCGGAATAAAAACCCAACAAAATCTCCGCATAGAGTAAAAGAATTAAAATGCGGAAAAAGGAACATTAGATTTGTCTATACTCTATATTTATATATACATATACATAATAAATACTTCTAGGAAGTAAAAAGAACACTCGATCATATAACGTCTAATTTCCTCTGTTAGTATTTTAAAGGAAAGTGTTAATAAAAGTTGTTAAAAAAAAACACATTTTAGATTGCATTGTTAAGAGTTAGATAAGGCTGCTAAACTAATAGAGGGCCCTACGGCGTTCAACTATGACACCTCAACATAGAGTCTGAGTCTGATACTGCAGTTTTTTAAAATTTAATGAGTAATAATATATAGAATTGTATAGAAATATTCGCTCTATCTTATCTGCTTCTTATCACCTTTAACAACCTACCCACAGGTTTTTTGCCTTAAAATGCAATTTTTCTGCGTTACACAAAGAGTCTAATGAAATTGTGGTAGTTGTTGATTGGCAGCTTTGATAAAAGTTTGTATACCTTCTATGTGACTAAAGTTTAGAATAACGCCAAAAGGCATTATTGAATCCATATGCCAAATTGCCTAGAGTATTTATGAAAATGAACGTACAAAGCCCAAAGCCAAAGTGCGCTTTTCAATTATTTTTTCCTGTTTTCCTTATTTCTTGTTTGCTTTTTTTTACGTCCACTCGACAACTTTATTTTTTTGTGCTTTTTTTTTGGTGGGTGGATGAGAAGGAAGAAGATGAGGCCAACAAGAGCCTGAGTGCTTGCTTGCTGGGAAACTGGCCCTAGTCCAGGGCAGGGCCCATTCAATGTGCAGTCGTCTACACTTTTATTGCTTTAATTGCGCACTGAAGCGCAACAGAAACACACACTCACATAATAAATATATATACTCACACACTCACACACACACATACAGACACATTTAGTCCACAACATTGGACACATGTTGCTAATGAAGTTTTCTAACAACATTTCTCTCATGTCAGATCATAAGCTGTTAATCTGCGAGGTAGTCATTTTTCCCCACAATCCAAAGTCTCTCTCTCTCTCTCTCTACTCATTGATTTTGGCATGATGAGGAACGACAGCTAAGAAAATGAAAATAAAAAACATCACAGAAAAAGAAACTGAATAGAACAAATAGAACAATAGCCAAATGTATCTACTATTTTTATACCCTTTTTAGAGGGTATTGTAAAATTGGTCAGATGTTTGTAACACACAGAAGCACACGTTTCCGACCCCATATATTCTTGATCAGCATGAAAAGCTGAGTCGATATAGCCATGTCCGTCTGTCCGTGCGTATGCATTATACTCAGCCATTTTAAGAGCTTTTGAGCTACTTATAACTTGGGTAAGATAAAATATGAAAATCATCATGATCGGACCATTATATCATATAGTTCTGTGTAGGCGTGCCGTGCTTTGCTTAGGGAATGATGGAAGATGAAGAAAAAATTTTAGTAAAATGAGTAATAATGTTTTGTTTGTGTATTGATGAATTGAGTTGCAGGGAGAGAAATTAAAAAATGTAAAAATACAATTGCCAAGGACTGCAAGGGTATATAAACTTCGGCATAGCCAAACTTCTTGCCTTATCTAGATGGTATCTAAAGTGTTTGGGAATATGTATATAACTCTAGAAATTAACTGAAATTAATGCTTTTTCTTTCTAACCGATGCCCTTTCGACAAAAAGAATGTATCACCAGAAGAACAAGTAGTTTTATTATCTCAGTTCAAGAATCGTAAATGTCTTAAAGTGGGTTACAAATGTATACATAATATAGGTAAATTAACTTTAACTTATTCGTTACTTTTTTGTGACCACGGTGAGCTTTCCTTTTGCAGTAACTACAGTTGATGACCGATCAGTTGATGTCCCTTTTTTCTGGACAAGTGGTGGTTTCTCAGCTATTGGAATTAATCGATGAGTCTCTATACGTTTTTCCTTGATTACGTTTTGATCCGGTGCAAAGTGCCGATCAATCGATACTCTTCTCTCCTTGATTTTAGTAGGTGTTCCGTTTGAATTACATTTCGACTTCACAGTCACAATTTTTTTTTCTCTGATGAGAGTAGGACTTTCAGTTGAGGCACCAAAGTACTTATCAGTCGTTATCTTTCGTTCCCTGTCGGGACGGCAGTCAGTCGATGTTCTTCTTTCTTTGATCAAAGCTGGTCGTCCATTTTCCCCAACTTTAATAGTTCTCGTAGTTATTTCACGCTTGCTTTGTTGACCATTTCGTGGTGCCCTGGACATATTTTTGTATTGCTCGGAATTCACTTTTCAATTGCGTCTAAATAAATAAACCCGATTTGTCGCTCGATCAGTTTTAAACTGCGCAAGTAGAAATTCCATGATTATTCCTATCGTAAGCTCGCTAAGCAAGCAAACATTGGGGGAGAGAGATAATTATTATATATCAAATGAGAAATGACGAAAGAGTATGAACCCAAAACATGCAGTGTGTATATAAAATTACGTACATATATATAATTGTATATTATATAGCACGAAACCGGTTCTCTCTTTCGTTATTTATTTATAGATATATTTCTGAGAACGACTATATGTGATTTCACGACCATTTAACCAGATAGTACACGCCAAAATGATTATTAGCTTTGCAAAAAAAACTTAATATAAAATTTTTAATTCGCCAGGAAACTATTATTTCAAGACTGTCTAGCTAATTTGATGTCTAAGTTAAGTACCATATAGTTATGTCCATTGTCCCTCAGTCTGACCGTTAGCTTTTTTGATAGTTTTCTTTAAGTTTGTAAATATTTTTAAAATATTTTTTCTGTAATTAAAATTAATGAATATTGTAATAAAACTTGTTTCGGACATTTGTTTCTTTGGAAATTACTAACAATAAGTAAAACTGAAATAACTGTAGACTTAGGCCATGTTGGTTTGCTTGTAGAGAAGTTACATTTTGACTTGTTTTACAAAATTTATTAACATAAGAAGTCATTGGACAAAAAAAGGAATATAACATATGAACAAACGTAGTTAATATCTGATTGTACTAAAGGTAGAAAAATGTTCAAACAATTTAGCCATTAATTAGAATTTTTGATTACATAATTGTGATTTCTATTTTTAGGATTTTCTTCCAATTTATTTGTGGTAATTGTGTAAATTAGTTAATTGGACTTTAAAACATTTGCACTTGTAGACCGACCGTTCGATGTCAGGTTTTTTATTGGATTCGATTAGTCTCTATTCGCTTTTCCTGGATAGGATTTCCGTCTGGCCCGAATGTTTGTTCTGTTGACACTATTTTTTCCTTTATTTGAGTTCCTTCATTTCCAGCAGCAGTCGGTACCTGTTCAGTCACTACTTCTTTTGCTTGCTTTCTTGACCATTTCGTGGTGCCCTGGACATATTTATTTCTTTTTGGAACTGCCGCTAAATAAATAAGACCGCTTTGTAGCTCGATCCGTTTTGAACTGCGAACTGCAAAATTCCACTGTTGTTATATATCGTAGGCTTGGTTGATAAGCTTTAAATATCAAATGTCGCTTTGCAAAAAAGCTCAAAATATTTAGTTCTATGCACTAACCCATTATCTTCTATGTACTTTTAATCATGTACGCAATTGCATGTGCATGTACCTATAAATACTAGAATTGATTCGTCAAGTTAGGCGAAAATTAAGCAAACAAATTTTTATTACACGCCACTTGCTATAACGTTGCTTGTACTTAAATGTGTTCGTTTATAATGCTTAAAATGACGCATCACTTTTACTCGACTACAATGGGAAGGGAACCACCAATGAATTTACCGGAATCGAATAAGACTTATCAAGAAACTAAACAAGGAATCATTTATAATTTTTTATAGATTCATTAATGACTCCTTATTGAATCATTAAGATTTCCTTTATAATTCTTTCATTGGTCTCTTTCAAGAAATGTCCTAGTTTTTAACATCAATTATTCGCAAGTTAATTTCAATCAACCGTACACATAATTTTTATCCAATTAATATTGATGGCTTAGTGGCTCTGGCAAAGCATTAATAATATTCCATGCAAACACAAACAAACAAATACAAATAGACAAATAACGATGCATTTGAGGCACATGTCAAAGCAAACAAACAACATCAGTGTCAATATGGTGCAATCGAGAGGGGGTTTATTGAATTAAATTAGGGGTTGATAAAAGGGATCGTTGGGGACGCTTGGGGTGCGCCTGTCGCAATTGCTATTTGTTACGTTTACGCCTCGATTGTGTTGAAAAATAAACATACCTATTGACGTTCAATGACGTCTAAACCTGGCTATATTTACACAAACCTGTCCAGGATCTGCACATGTGTGTGTGTTTTAATTAAACTTGTTTTCGAAGGCATTTATCAGATGCAGACAGGACACGCCACACCAGGTGTTAAGCATAGAAGGAAAAAAATATAGCTAACAGTTGCAACTAGACAAAGGCAACAGTCGTGCAACCAACGAGCCAAGCCAAAATGCTTTACTGTTAATGAACTTTCGATATTTGCAGGAAGTTATGACAGTCTGATTTATGGGAATACACTGCAAGAATAGACGCATCTTAACTATACATTTTTATATTTTTGAAATATTCAATCGTTATCAAAAATCGTTTCAGAAATAATCCATGTTTATAAGAAGAATGATTATCAGCTTTTTATCAAAAAGTGAAGCGTGTTTTTATTCATTCATCCAATTGGATAGATAATGAACTTAAATTAAACGTAATCAGTAATATTATTTGTTTCAACACTTTATATAATACTTTAAAGCATTTATTAAGTATATCAAAACTATAATGACTAAAATAATTCATAATTCTTGTGTCAATATTTTATAAAAAAAAAAATGTATTTCTCTGATGTCGAATAATGGTGAAAAATGGTTTATCGAACTTACCAAAAAATATCTTAATAAATTTATCTATCTAAACCGTTTCTTTAAGTCTACAAATAATATTTTTTAATGGTGTAGAATTTATACTTTTTTATTGAACACAATTAATAATGTTGAAAAAAGTATTGGTATTCTATCCAAATTAAATTGGATCAGTAATTTTTGAGATATGGCTTAGATTTAACATCAACAACCTCTCAAAAAATGACAAGTGTATTAGAGGATGTCTTACAAGGGGAGCATGCCTGAAAATCACGGAATTGGATAAATTTTGGATTTGTTGTAGAACAGCCTATCATTTGAAGCTGTGTGTAATATTTCGGCGCACAGCTCTGTAGTTTCCTGTTAAAACTGAAAAATTCGAAAGAGGAATTTAAAAATAGGAATTAGCTAAAACTCTAAACTTAAGAAGTATTTTCAGATTCTTTTACCAGTGTAAATCTTCTTGTTCTTTCGCCTTAAACCTTTTCTATATCATTCAATTGACATTTGATTAAAGAGGAGTAACAACAATGCAGATAAAAATAAAACATGAAATAGTCTCGTAAAAAATTAAGGTTTAAAGTTCTATTGTTCAATGACATTTCGATTTCTTATTTACATTGAATAAAATAACAAAGAACACCGTGGAAAAAAAGTCATGAATTTACGTCTTTGGGCCATAAAATTTATTTGGCGAACGCTGTAGAAATCAAAGTAAGCACCTAAGCGGCTTATGCAAAAGACAATCGAAATGTATTTTGGTTGTTTTCTTTTTCTTTTCATTTTTTACTACTTTATTTTACATTGCCAATAGGCAAAAGTGTTAAACAAATTTTTGTCTGGCGTTTATTGAGTGTAAAGCATCAAGTTGAGATGAAGAGAAGTGTAAAATGAAGATGAAGTAGTAACCAGGCAGCAGACAAAAGTAAAAGCAAAAGTTTAAATTACTTTCCATGAACATTTTTTCGCCGTTTTTATTATTTTTATTTTTTCATGCTATTCTGGTTGGCGCAGTAAAAGTTTTACGCCAAAAAGATTAATGCTTAAAGCGTTACGACCAAAAGTAAAGGGCAAAATGTTAAAATATATAAACTTTTACTTTAGCAATGAAGTCGTTAGACTTGTGAAAATTGCATAGTTGCTTAAAATTTGAAATTTTTTTGTGAAGAGCCACTCAATTTTCTATATCTATATCAAATTGTCAGCACGTTATAAGCCAAAATTTGAAATCACTTTATAAATAAATTCTTAAATCACAAAATGATTAATTAATGAATAAATTTGTTAACACTCTAATACTAATAAAGATAGACTTATATATAGTAAGCTTATCTATATATAGATATATTTCTGATAGATAAAACACACGATTGTTCTTTGGGATGACTTATTTGCAATTTTCATGACTCAAACACGTTATTATACCCTTGCAGAGGGTATTATAAAATTGGTCAGATGTTTGTAACGCACAGAAGGAGACGTTTCCGACCCCATAAAGTATACAGCACTTTGCTTTGGGAATGAGGGAAGAAGAAGAACAAATTGTAACATAGAGAGTAAAATTGTTTTGTTTGTATATTGTAATAATGGAATAGATAAACAAAATGTGGTCACTCATCTATAGACAAACGGCACACACACTCACTTACACCCATCCAAATCCGCATGAGTTTTCTTTTTTTCTTTTCTCTGTCATCTGTTTTGTTTTAGATACTTTGAAAGTTCATTCGTTTGTAAATAATTTTCAGCCCCCGGCAAAATCGATACTTTACATAAGATTTTGCATACAAAAATTTCAAGGGAAAACTCTATCGCGGGGAGTTTATTTGCACATTGTGTCGTGTCAAAGTTTCAAACAGAGGCCAAAGTTATATATGCCGATAATGCATAAACAGAAGGACAACAGGAAAAAATGAGAGAATAACCCGAACAAAGAGGAAAACAAAATAGGCAGTAGCTAGACAAAAAACAAACAAAAAAGGAACGAAATATATAAGTTTTACTATTAAAGTTTTTCCATTGGTGTCTATTTGCCTAGCACTCAAAGAGATGAATGGATAAAGGATAATTTGTTTGCTTTAAACTCATTGGTAGCATAAATATTTGGCAAGCAATTAAATGTTTACCGTTATTTTTATGAATATATTTTTATTGTTGTCTTTTGTGGCAATTTTATGGTTTATGATGGCTTTTATTAATCATACGTCTCGTTGTCCACATGGCTGGTTCATAATTTTTTTATTCTGAATCTATCTTTCTTTTCCCTGTTTTTTTTTTTTTGCTAATCTTTTTTTGCTTTGCTAATAATTCACTTCACTAAAGTGAATTTACGTTCTTAAACTTACTTTGTAGAGAAATTTCAACTACTTCCTCTGTCGTCTGATACATCATTTGTCGGTTTATAACATGCAAATTAATTAACAACATTTGCTGCTGTCCTTATATGTGGTTAATTATTAATTTAGCCAGACATTACGCAATGGCAGGGAGTACAAAAAAAGGAAAAACCGAAACCTGTCCAAAAGCGTGCGAAACGAGCCACCAGCCGTGAGCCATTTTAATTACCAGACAACAAGGCAATAAATGGCAATTGGGAGTTGGTAGAGAGAAGCAGGCGAAATGTCTCTCACACACACTCACACACACACACAGGCACATTTTAAATGCCACAAAATGGCAAATTTCTTGTATATGTGCGAGTGCGTGTGCGTGTGCGTGAGTGTGTGTGCATGTGCATTTTATGACATTGCCAATTTACAAAATTTTCATAAATATAAATTGGTTTTAAATGTTAAAATAAAACAATTAAAATGCACGTTTTGTAAACCGACAAATTGACTATATTTGCACATATGACTGGTTAATAGCTCAATGGCCGCAAATCGGGAGACCAAACTAATTTAATATAAAATTCAAGTAAACGATACGAGATGTGTTATATATAATAACAAAAGCCAACACACAAAAACAAAGTAAATTTTTATGATGACGAGGTATATACCTACGTACAGACATTGAAAATTAACTTAGTCATTAGATTAAACTTAAAGATAACGTCTCTTACATATGTATATACTAAGTCTTAACAAAGCTAAATTTATGATAAGAGCTGTGTAGGTACATATGTATGGATTTCTATCTATGTAATATAAATTAACAGCTTCGATTTTTTATTTTTAGTCTTCATCCAACGTCTGATAGGGTCAGTTTCGTGTTAATAAACTAAAAATAATAGCAAATTGTCAACATTGCAACACAGAGTTTGAAAGTGAAGTAAAGATGTCCTTGGTCCCAAGAAGAAATCATGACAGTGACGATGACTCCTCTGATGATGACGACCAATCCTATCAATTTAGAAGGACCGTCACCATGCTCTATGATCCACGAATGATTAACCAAAACCGAACAGCAATGGCGATTGGACCATCAAATCAAAATGGGCCCTATGGTACTTACAGAGGATTCGCCAGGGGTGGACGTCTCATACAGACGGACAAGCGTTACAAACTTAAACCTGATGGAACTCCTTACCTTGTATGGGATAGATCGATCGAGTATACAGAAGGGGATACGCCAACATTTATTTCAGGTGGTTTCCGTTGGGGAAACTAATAAACCAACTTCATCCGATTCCAAAAAAAACATGTTGCAAGGAAAAAGAAGGAAGTTCTTGTTAAATTAAAAAGGATATATGTATGGACTATCCCTAAAAGTATAATAGCAATGTTTCAACAATTGTGTGAACAAAAAAGAAAACAAATTGTAATTCATATTGGCTTGATAAATAGAAAATCTGTTTCGTGACAGTGACTAACTTTCTTACATTATTACAAAATTGTATTTAATTGGAAAAAAGGTGATGTCAAACCTTGAGTTTGTTGATTGCCTAGCATTATTATTCTAATCGTTTATGTACATATATCTATATCATATACATATATCACCATATAAATTATCACTATATCAATAAATATACAATTTGAAAGAATTCGTTTAAAGCATTCGTTTTTTTTTCTTCTCGTAATTACTCAGGAAAATGTTTTAATTTAATCCGATCGGCTGTTTAAATGCGTTTAAACTTTAAAGGGCCTAAAATCACATATGTACATACATATGTACATATCATTCAAGAAAAGGATAGCATGTTTTCTCAACTGCAGGCGCTCTTACTCTCGCTTGCCAAGTAAGAGGGAGACAACAATGGAAGAAGAAGTATACGCTTATTTCTTTAAAAAAATTTGGATCTGGCACTCTCTCTTGTTTTTGTGATGGCTGCTTTCCTCTCTCTTTAATGGCCGCCGCTGTCTGACTACCTTACACTTACATAGCTCCTCTATCATAGCTCACGCTCTATCATAAAGGTAAGGTTATGTAAACCAATCATACGAATCGGCTTACTTCTTGCAATACAAGTTGCATGCAAAAGTTTTGAGACAGTGACTAATTTTCTTAAATCCGATAAGATAAGCACTAGAACAGAGCCCGGCACTCATATCCCCCGGGGGACGAACTCGTTCGGCATCTCTTATGCGTGTACGGCCGAACGGCTGCCGAAGTCCTCACACAAAATAATCAAGAATATGAGGGTGGATTTAGTTTCCCTCAGCATTTCGACGCAAGCAGATCTATGTCGCTTTGTTGAGAGAACACACATGAAAAAATTGATCGCTGCTTTGTTTTCTCTATCTTTTTCTTGCATAAGATTATTTGCTGCACTCGTTTTCTTGATTTGAGGCAGAATTTGATGAAGTTTTATTTTGCGCAGTGTAAAGCAACATAGGCACACAAGCAAGTGCACACATACAACTAAACTTTTTTAGCGCTCTCTTTGTGCCGGGCCCTGCACTAGAACAGAGGTAGGCGCCCATAGCCCGAGCGGGCACTTTTGCTCGGCAATTGCTCGTGTGGCCGTCTGTGTGCATGCCGATGTGAGCACGAAGTACAAGTTGAGAGCGTAAAAAAACAGATATGTCGCTATGTTACGCAGCTACACGCAGAAAAATTAATGCTTCACTTTCTTACATGGCAACTTTAAAAATATTTTGCCATTATTTATATTTTGTCCCTATAGGGTAAAAAGTATATTATAATGTAAGCGAACATGCATAATGTAATATAAATGTAAGATATACATGTATGCACATATATGTATAGTATGAAAAATATAAATAATAACCGATACAAAATATGCATTCATTTTTATGACATTTAGGTAAAAGGAACCCAAGACTCATGACTGTACTTTGTTTTTTAAGGCGATTCGGTAAAAAAGGGTTGTGGGAAGGCAATGTTAAAATTATCTTCCATGTTTACCACAACATACATTTGCGAATCCACATTTTCGACAATGAAATTAATTAAAGATTCAATTAGAAATAGTCTTACTGATAGCCATTTAGAAGATCTCCTTCGTATAAAAAGTTATCCAAACAATATAGAAGTAAAGGAAATAGTTGAGTTTCTGAACAACAATTAGGTCGGAATTATTCTTTTTCACTTGCAGTTTAAATTTTTTATTCGTTTCTTCACATACGATTCGCGCAGTGTAAAGCAGCTTACGCACACAAGCAAGCGCACGCATACATTGACAGTTTGAGGTGGCTCTCTTTGTGCCTACCCCTGCACTAGAACAACCATCGTTATTTAAAATGACCAAGTAACGTTTTTTGCTAGGTAAACCAAAGGGGTGGAGCTAAATGTGTTAAAGCATTTGAACATAATTTTGTATACTTACCTACAAATCAATTTTTAATTTAGTTGTTTTACTATATTGATTGGGTAATTCACCATCAAGTTTGAACTGTTCATATGAGAGATTGAAAACAAACGAATTTTTGTCCGTAGTATCCTCAGATTGTAGTTTATTACAAATTTATTTAAATGTGATACAATCATTTAATTAAATCCATTTATCTCAAGTTCCTATTTTTCTTTTGAAACGTTGTTAATTGTTTGACATTCCTTTGACGTGGACGTAGAGAATCCGGTTGAAAGTGCTCAAAAAGATGCCTTGGTATTCTTGGAAACGATCTGCGAGCTAGTCTATAGAGTTCTGGGATAAACCGCTCTCGATCATTGTGGGGATGTTCATTCCTGCTTTCGTCGGACATATTCCGCGCAACTGGATTATAGTCTTTCAGAACTAAACGGCTGCACTTTACTCGCTTTAACGTTTAACTTTTACCAGAATATATGCAAAAAATAAACAAAACAAAAACACCGGCCTGATAACTGATAAGCTTCCTGATAAGACGGTGTTGAACTTTACTCGGAAATCAAGGGAAATCACTAAAAATTCACCGTAACTTTCATTTTAGTTCAAACTGCTACAATGAAATTCATTTATTTCTTTTAGAAATGTAGTGCCGGCAAGGCATAATTATATAGGCATTGCAGAAGGCTTTAATGAGCGAAATCGAACTATATGCAGGGTCCCAAGACATATGGTCGTTTCACTCTTTCATAGATAGGGTAAAGGTATATAAGCCGAAAGAAAACTTTTATTAATTTTATTTTACTTCAATCGAGAGAGGTCCAAGGCTCACAAAATGCAAAGAACAATTGTAATTTCAATGAAAAGTCAGTTACTGCGTCATTTTAAATCACTGAAGGCGGAATATTTTGAAATTTTCGCCAAAGAAGATTTTTAAAAGTAAGAAACATTTATTGTTCAATAATTTTTTTGCGGCTTATGCAATTTATTTTCTATATTTCGTTTCACTTTTTATTTTTCAGCGAGAAAACGTTGCTTTGTTGCTATGTATGCCAAAAAATATATAAATACATAGAAACGCCAACATATACATATAAAGCAAAAACTTGACAATCTTTCTAAGACAATGGGAGCTGACATCAACCTGAAGAGATAAGCAAATCAATTTGACGACACATATACATACGTAAGAACTGAAAATAAGAACAAATTGATAATCGGGGAAACCCCTTAAATAAGCTTAGAACATTTCATACATTTTGCGTTATCATTGCGTTAGTTAGATGACGTTATTTTTATGTATTATCTTATCGCCTAGGCCCTATTCGGTAAGGCGGATTTAATTTCCCCTGCCTTAGGTCAAGTGTAATTTCATTTTTTTTTTTATTAATTCAAGTCTAGTGGCAAATAATGTATGCAAGTATTAAGTTAATCAGAAATCAAGTGTCAATTTGATGACTAACTTGTCAAGTCAAGTTCTCATCATCACACTCATTCTCACCCTCTGCTTTTACTCAACTGACTGTCTATCTGGCTGTCTGTCTCTGTGTCACTATGGAGTGTCCCCATCATTTTGTATGTTTGTACGCCTCTCGCATAATCAATTATGCGTCTGCATTGGGCCCCAAAGTTCTGTAAACTTGGCAATTTATTTGCACCGGAAACTCAACATAAATCAAACTAATTTCTCCAGGGATTTTTGAACACAACGTGTCCTTTCTCTTTCTCTCTCTCCTTCTCTGCCCATACTCTTTTCGTATGCTTTTGTTGTTTGTTGGTCACGTGTTTACTTTTACTGGGAGTTTGGGGAAAAAGCCATAGCAAATTGAATTTGTCGCGCCGTGTTGCATAATTTGAGAGCGCATTGTGCTTCTAATTGGCCAGAAGCTAAGGATGAAACTAAAAGATATTGAATAGAGTTGAATAAAACGGCGAATTGTTCTTTTTTTTGACAATATCCTTTGATATTATTTGAATGTGTGAATATGTCTACGCACTCACTCAATTAGTTTAGCTAAGTGTTGAGAGCAAAATCTGAAAAAGCAAATAAATATCAAGAAGTAAAACATACTTTTATGTTTCAACAAGAAACTGATTAATAAATGAGTATATAGAAGAATGAAATGAATTAAATTTAATACAATGAAATAAAGAAGTAACTGTGAAAGTGAGACAAAGAGAGAGAGCAAAAACATAATTAGATAATCCAAATAACTAGGTAGGCTAATCTACTCTCATCAGAAATTGTAATAAATTTTAGCATAATCAAAATTTTTAGTCCATTTGCGATGAGCCAAAGCAAGACAAGGGAAGATAATGAATTGCCACTTGAGCCTAGCATACCTGTGATTAGCCTGAATAACTTTACTGAAGGCAGTCATTTAATTGTTAATGATATCTCAATGGATTTTGAGAAGAAACACACGGTAATAGAGGAAGTTTCAGAGTTCTGGGCTTGTAATGAACATCCCGATTTACTGGTCTGCATTGGCAATGAGGAGTTCCCATGTCACCGCCTGCTGCTATCTGTTTACACAGATATAGTTCAGTTGGCCAAAGAGAGTGGTAAACTAGAACTTCCCGCTGATCAGGTACCCGCAAAGGGTTTTCAACAGGCTTACAAATGGATGCTAGACGGTAGAACGGATCTAGAGCAATCACTACTTGTGGAAATACTTGCGGTAGCCAAATTTCTAAATATCGATGAGCTAGTGCAGTTAGTCTGGTATTGGTTGGATAAACCTAATCTTTTCTATGAGGATCAGGCTTTTCTTGTGGCCCACAAGGCTCTATTGCTGGGCAGATTGATGGATCTCGACACGCTGATGATGCACCGCATCAAATGTTTCTTTCTCACTTTCGTGGCCAGTCGGGAGTTTATCTCTCTGCCGTTGGAAAATGTTTGTGCCCTTCTTAAATCCGATGAACTGGCCGTAAATACCGAAAAGGAAGTATATTTTTCAGCCATTCGTTGGCTAACACACGATTGGCCAGCACGTAAAGAATATGTGACCACGGTCCTGAAGACAGTGCGTATGGCACTTTTGCCATACAACTTTCTAAAGCAACTTCAATCACCACCAATAGCTGATGAGCCTGAACTAAATCTGATCAGTGAGTTGCCTGAAGTCGTTTCCTTACTGAGTGATGCCTGGTAAGCGTTTGCATTAAACTAAACTTCAATTAATTCTTCATTTTCTACACAGTTTTGCACAAACATTGACGTACTACAGCGATGGGACACATATTTTTAGTCAGATCTTTGGTATTTTCAAATTGCAACCACCTGTGCCACGTAAATTCATCTGTCATGATCTGGCATTGCATCACAAGGCTGAACCAAATGAATCGCAATCTGAATTCTATTACAAGGCATTTCTACGCTATTTAGCCATATTGCAAACTCTTGAACCGTATGCTTGGCGCAAACTGCAACCACAGGACCTTGAGAATGGCTACAAGCCCTGCTGACGAGTTGACGAGAGCTGAAATGCAAAACTGTTGGAGCAGGTGGAGCTAAGAAAATTTCCCATTTCCCATTTCCCATTACCCATTATCCAGCCAACCTACCAGCCAGCCAGCCATCCAAACAGAAAACTGTGATGCTATGATGATGATGATGATGATCAGGTTGTTCCAGTTACAACAAATTTACATTACACGGCCATGTGTTGTATGTTGTTCTTGTTGTTGCTATTATGCTTACGCTATTTTCACTTATGGTGAATTTAACGCAAGTTTTACGCATTTCCCAGAGGGTGATTCTAGAAGTTTGTGGCGGTTTTTTTTTTGTTTTATAAAGGTAATTAATATATATAAACGCACACTGGATCACAGTCGTTATCCAACACTGGCCTTAAAAGTTCTGTTTCTGCCTATTTTGTATTTATTCAACACCGAAATTTCAAAGACTTGCATTAAAACGTTTTTTGTTGGCGCATTTGCACTAATCATTTGTTTTTTTTTTCAGCAGAATTCACAAACCTCAGACACGACTCTCTCTATCTCTCTCTATCTGGCGTGTCGTTGTATTTTTCTTTTTTGTTAATTTTGAAAACAATTTCCTCATCAGGTGGAACCACATAGCCAACATCATCCTAGTCGTCGACGATGTCGTCGTTCCTGTTGTCGTCATCAAGCCACGTCTCCTTGTTTTTGGTTTCCATGCTCGCGGCTCTGCTTTTAAGCTTACAGTGCATACACCAAGCAATCCCTACCCTTTCGCCCCCCCCCCCCACCTGGTACACCTGACGTGGCTGGCAAATTGAAAATGTTTGCTATTTCCTTTCCTTTCTTTTCTTTTTTGGTTTTTCTGAAAAGTTCATGGAACGAGATTGCACTTGTTCCTAACTTGATGATAACAATGATGAAGATGCAGTTGATGATTTTTGGTTGTTTTCACCAAAATAATAACTAAATTTATAAACATTTGCATAATTAACATACACGAACTTCTCTACAAAGACAGCTACAAATGATAAAAGAAAAGGTTATAGCGTCGCCATCATATCATCATCATCATTGTCGTGGTCTTAATGTGTTCAACACTTTGCGGCTTGTGTGGGAGCTCTTATTAAATTCATAAATCTGCATTAAGCATGGTTAGATATTGTACACTGGCAAAAAAAAAAAAATTGATCCATCATATTTATTTTTTAGGATAATACAAGGATAATACAAGCTCGGATTGTTGCCCAAAATAAAATAAATACATATAAGTATGTAGATTTTGCTTGACGCCTTTTAATGAAGAAATTTTAAATGTGTTTTTGGAACGTTTTTTTTTTGTAGATTTCAATTTTTAAGATCAGTTACGTTTGATACATTTTAATAATTAAAGGTTGCCGTCAAGAATGAACCAATACCTTGATCAACTAAGTATTTTCATTGACTTAAAGCCTAACAAATTGAGTCACTTCTTCATAGGGTAGGGTCTCTCTACCGCTTTTGCCGTGCTCTCGATCAACCACTGATAAGATGAAACTTTTAAAAGCTCGTATTGAAATATAAGTTCGATTTGGCACCAGGTTTCATTCGTAATTTAACTTTTGCTCAATTGTGTTCCAATCGAAAAAAGTGTCAGTAAGACCAATCAACGCTGAAAAAATGAGTATACAAAGATATGGAGACAGATCGCAGGATGTAGAACCTTTCGAGGAAGGAATCAGTGATATTATAATGATGCTTTCAAATACGAGAATAGGCGTCCGAGCAGAATCTAATGGAAGAACTCGGCGAAGAGAGCAACGTTTTATAAGAATGGGTGAAAATAGCAGAGGACAAAATGTCGTAAAGGAGATCGATCGAGGAATCTTGTGATTGGCCAGACAGAGCTGAAGTGGAATGTATTTTAATGTGAATGGAATAAATAAATATTTTGTGAACATAAAAGTTATACAAATGTGATTTTTTTTTAATATGTATTAGATTTGCTATCAGTTTCCATTTCGTGTTGTTGTGGTATGTGGAAAATGATGACAAATGCAATCACGAAATATGTAGTAAAAGGTAATAAGTAAACCAATCTGAGAAGAACAAAATTTCAAATGACTCATAATCAGCATCAACAGCCGATACGACGAAAACTATTTTGAATGTTTGCTTACTTTTTAAGCTTTCCTATAAACATAATTGGATTATTATTCTTAATGTTGTTAGTTCGCTGGCATACTATGCGTATACGTTATCATACATGGAAGCTAAATTAAGAACTAAGAATAAGATGTAATGGTCACGGAGTTAAAGTTAACCAATATATCCAATAAACGTATGATAATCCAACTCTGAATAAAAATATTATCATTTATTGCAGTGTAAACACATGCATAGTATACATGAATGTATACATATGTATGTACATGTGTATATGTGTTTGTAGGAATGTGTCTAGCACACAATACTGCTTTATGTGTGGGCTAGGGCAACGCATTTTTTATTTCAATTTTTTTTTTTCGGGCTTGTTCCGCTCTTTTTTAATAAACTGTATTTCCCTCGTTTCCCCATCCTCAGCGAGCTATCTCCTAAGCTCGATTTCACATTCACAGGATTTATGCAATGTAATTTATTTCCATCACATACAGTCTTACACATTTTACCAGTACGGCAGAAAAAAGAAATGATTAAAAACCACTTTAATATATTTTTTACCCGGTTGACACTTTTGCCTGAAGCCTGTAGTCCCTGCCTGACTGGTGGGAGTGAATAATAATTTAGTTTGGGTCTTATGCGAAGTCAGTAAAGTGCTAATAAACCATGAGAAATAATAATTGCAAATGTGGTTTAATTACATTTTTTTGCTGAGACAGATTTTAGATTTACAATTGGATGAATTCATCTTTAGCATTCCTCTTAAAAAATGAAAAAATTGCAGATAATTACAGGGAATTTCCCTATATAGATCAATTCATTTTCCACAAAAATTAAAAGAGTTCAGTCTGTTTTCCTTTACCTCTTTCCCTTTCATCTCCCTCTTATGCGATACTGTTAAGGACAAGAAAGCGATAAGATGCGGGTGCACTCGATCGGTATATATAGTCATCCATAATGCACTTTGGAATATAAGAGTGTGGAGAGAGATTATTTTTGAGTTGCACTTTACGATAGTAAAATGACAGAAATTTAATGTACTTAACTTTTGCCTCAATAGATAAGTTGTATATACTAAATTATATTAATATACTTGAATTGCCGATCTCTCTCTCTTTTTTATACCCTTGCAAAAAGGGTATATTAATTTTGGTCAAAAGTGTGCAACGCATAGAAGGAAGCATCTCCGACCATATAAAGTATATATATTCTTGATCAGCACGACGAGACGAGTTCAAATAGCCATGTCCCTCCGTCCGTCCGTCCGTCTGGATCAACGCAAACTCCTCCTATACCGTAAGAGCTACAGAGCTGAATTTTTGCATGTAGGCTTGTATATACTGCAGGCGTTGTATATCTCGGATTCAGCCGGATCGGATCACTATATCATATAGCTCCTATACAAATGGCAAAGTCACGAACTGTGACTTTTCTTAATAACTTCGTTATTTTCTGAGCTATTATCATGAAATTTAATATTGGTGAGTTAATTAGTCATATAAACGACTATGCCAAATTTGATCAAGATCGGGTGACTATATCATATAGCTCCCATAGGAACGATCTTTCGAAAACAGTGACTTCCTTTAATAACTTCGTTACTTTTGACGCGATTGCTTTCAAATTAAACATTTGTTAGTTTAATATATCTGTTAATGACTATGCCGAATTTGATAAAGATCGGGTTACTATATCATATAGCTCCCATAGGAACAATCGGTGGAAAACAGTGACTTTGATCAATATCTTCGTTATTTCCTATGCTAAGATTGTAGGCCGTTCTTTCGGACACATTAGCCCTTTTAGCTTAAACGTTTTTCCACTTTGATGGCTATAAAGGTAAGGAAAGAGTTACCAAAAAAATTGCAAGGGTATACAAACTTCGACGCGGTCGAAGTTAGCCCCGGCCCTCTGGTTTTTTAATAAGTTTTATACACGCAAGTTGCATTAAAGGGAAAATGAAATCAGTTTACTTTTCTTATTTCTGGTAATAGCCGAAAAAAGAAAACACAATTCAAAAACGAAATATGTATTTTTTATTTAACTTTCAAATTCATATTTTTGGGTGAGTTTACAGCAAAGTACATTGAACGTTCACTTCCGTGTTCGTCGGTCCAATTTCTGTTTCAGTTGTAATGTTCCTTTTTTCGCCGTCTTTTTCAATGACCTCTGTAGTGGTTGTTGATATTTTTTCAGTTTTTTGTTTTATATCCAATTTCGCTGTAGACATTAAATTCAACATCTGAGCATCCGTAAGGATTCCAACATCATCAGTATTTTTTTTAACAATATCCATTGCAATGCAACTTTCTTTTTTAACGAATTGGAAAACACTCGTCTAATGATCAATTTGCTTATGAAAATGGCGTATCAAGAAGAGAACGTTTTATACCCCATTTTACCACCTTAATCTAATCATATCATTTTATCTTATCGGGACAAATGTTTTTTTTTTTCCTAGTAAGTTGTTTTTATGGCCCTCCTTATGAACTGCAAACAAGATCTATAATACTATTAAACACATTTACGTTTAAATATCTTGACTATTTGCTCATCCGCATATAGGTATGCATAGGTATATATATGTTACCATTCACTCATTTTATTCACCATTTTGGCTCTCGAGGACTTAAGGAAAATGGCTTCATATCAAATGGATTCCAATTGACAGTAATCAACAGGCTCTCAGATGCTTTTGTGATTAGTTATGAATTTACAATTTACACAGCAAACCATGTTTTTTCGATTCGCTGGCTATATTTTGTTGATTTTAAATATTTTGTAATTAAAATTTTCATACGAGTTGTTTTCAAATATCGTCAACCATAAGCCGTGTTTATAGACACATAAATAAATACAAAAAGAAAACAATAAAAATAAAATTTTGTTATTATTATTTCTCTTCGAAATCAATTTTTTAGTTTGGAATTTATTTTTCAGGGGAAATTACATTAAATTACAATCTGATGTCATTTCCATTGTTGTTGGCCGAATTTCAGTTTCAGTTACTGTTGTTATTATTTCGCTGACAAACTCTTCTCCATTTTTGTCCTTGTTTTTTTTTTCAATAACCTCAGTTGTTTTTCTTGTTCCTCCTTGAAATTCTCGTCTCTCATGGACTCTTGCTAAAGCTATCAAGGGCAACGGCATAGGCATAACGCTTGCCATCAATAGGAATTTTGCACTATCGTCGTCCATTGAATTGGAACTGTATTGAATGAACTGAATTAGAATTACCTTCTTTAAATGTCAATTTCTTTAAGAAAGTTCATATTAAGATGGTAACGTTTTATACTCCATATTAATCTTATCGTCCCAATTTATCTTATCTTATGGTGATGCCCATGCAAACAGTTTTTAGAGCACCATTTATGACCAGGACAGCGGAGTACAGTTGACAATTCCACTGAACGGTAAACTGAATTAACAATACTCGTATAAACAAACATACTTAAGTTTAGATAATTTAGGATACTTTAATTTAGTACTTTGACAATTAGTTTACCCGTAACTCTGGCCGATTCGAGATAATATGTCGAAAAATGTCCCTGTTCATTTAAAATCTATGTCTTTTTCTTTTAAACTGTTTAATATTTAGCAGATATGTATTTAAATGAAGTAAGTAAGTGGTCTCGCCGACTTAAGTATACCATACACCAGTAAAGCAAATATTTCAACTTTATTAAACAAATACATTTTCACATGCTTCTTACAAGCATATCTTAGTATCTCGCTCACTCAATCATACGAGCACCCTAGCGCCCCCACCAGCCAACGGCCAACTCCGGCCTTATGGAAAAACGTTTATATGCATAACTCGACTGTTTTTTGTCCGATTTTGATCAAATTTGGTATTTTGCTAGTTATTAGTATTAAATTTAAGCGAATATACATACCAAATATGGTGTCTCTAGCTGGAATAGTTTTTGAGATAAACGCTTTTTTTTAAATTGCGGGGGCGGAAAGGGGCGTGGCAAAAATTTGAAATAAACTTGATCACTCTACATACTACACGAGTCTACATACCAAATTTGGTGGCTCTAGCTCTTACAGTCTCCGAGATCTAGGTGTTCATACGGACAGACGGCGAGACGGACAGACGGACGGACGGACGGACAGACGGACATGGCTAGATCGACTCGGTTGTTGATCCTGATCAAGAATATATATACTTTGTGGGTTCGCAGATGCTTCCTTCTGCCTGTTACATACATTTTGGCGACTTTAATATACCATTTCACCCTATGGGTGTATGGTATAAAAACACATCACATAAGCTCTACATAGCAGAATATCTCTTCACTAGTTGATTCGAAAATTCTGTTACTTCTTTTAGCTTTTGTGCCTTGAATGCTTACCTATGGGAAATACATTATTTTATCCCTAATATTATTCGTTTATCTGGCACATACGATATTCATTGCTGACAAGAATAAAGAATTCTTTATGCTTTTTGTGTGAACTAAAGCAACGCATTATTCAGTTCGACTGTTTTTTCCCCTGTCTGACTGGTGGAAAATTAAGATTGGGCCTTGAACCAAGTGGTAATGAACCGAATGTAATAAAACATAAATACGCATATATGTATGCAGTTAATTTCAACGTTTATTCAAAATCGTGGCGCTCCAGGATTAAAGGGAGATGGCTTCATATCAAAGGGATTCCAATATACTCCGGGTGGTGGTGGCGGTCGTGGATGCGGCATTATAACTCGGGCTTCACATATTCCTGCCACAAATAAAATGGCACAGAGTATAACACAACACAGCAGATGCATGATTCGTTTAGAACTGAGCGAAATGGTCTGCGGCATTTCTCTTAAATAATCTACAGAAATTCAAGGGAGTTCCCCTTATAATTTGAATAGAATCAAGACGCTATGGGTGATGATCTCATTGGCTTATCTGCGGGTGAAGCACCGCAATGGGTGCTTTTTCTTGCTTTACTATCTTCTTAATGATTGTGTGATGCCCTACACATAATGTACTCATATTTATGCTTTCGAATTATATGTTGCACTTGTGGATTTTTTTTTACTAAAAGTCTTCATATGAAGTAAAGAGTTTTTTTAAAAATTTACAAAACCAAAGTATTTTTACTTAATTTGGTCAATAATTTGAGTTAATGAACTATGTAAATAATTTATTGATTGCCAGCCAACCATCTTTGTATCTATCCAATCTAATATACAATTTTCTTTTCCTTTGTTATTTTGTAGTTGCTTTTGTTGTTATTGTTGTTGAGTAAAAGTTTGAAATTACAGCGCATAGTTGCGGTCAATTGTTAGTGTAAAATACCCCAAACAATTAGAAACCACAATTGCTGCTTCTGCTGCCTTTGCTCTGCTACTCCTGATCCAACGAGCAACTTTTCATTTTTACTGGCACTTACCAGTAGCCAGTCAGGACCTGAAATGCAGCAGTTACCCCAATGGCTCCAACTCCTTCTAGATCCCGTCTCTTGCCCAGACCACAACACAACGGCAATGGCAACAGCAATGGCAGCTGCAAATGCATTTTGAGGTTAATGCTCGCAGGCAAACGAACCGCCAGCACCAACACCACCAAACACCAAACACCCAACAGTGGGGGAAACCTCAGTTCAGTGCATAGTCACCCACTCACAATCAGTTTGGTTTATAAACTTGGATGCCCCACCCAAAAAAAAAAAAAAAAACACATTCTGAACTGACAGTACATTTGGTAGAAATTTTCTTTCTTTTCCTGAAGCTCAACTTTTCGTCCTTCTCTAGCTCCTATTGCCTGCTGCCCTGTCAAGTGAGGCGTATATAATGCGATTTTAATACAGATTTTCCTGGTCCTTCCAGCCCAGCCACCTAAAATGTCTAAAAGTCTATGGTCTGTCATGTTGCTAGCTAGTCTATGTACACTTTGTGTGTAATTTATAAGCCTTTTAACTGTTTATTTGTTGGATACATAGAAATTACAAGTATGTACAATTGACAACTGAAAGTGAGAGTGTATTGATATCGAACCCACTGCAAATTTTAATCATTTAAGCTACTTAAATATGGTTTGCTCCTAGATTATTGATTAAATTGTAAATATAATAATATTAAATACCTAATATTGCATATACTATATTGGTATGTATTCCATATATCTTTATATCCTGTTTCTCACTTGCAGACTTTCAACCTTAAATCACATTGACGACTTACTAAGTTTGAATGACACATAAAAACAAAGGTTTCACCTGATAAAATGCGATAATTTATTAAAATATCAGATGTAGTTTTTCTAATCTTTATTAAGTTGGTTAGAGTTTTTAAAATTATTACAATGTCGCTTTAAGCATTGATGGAATGCACATATAAAACTAACGCCTACATAAATTATATATTTCAATTTCGGACAAATGCACTGTGGTTCAAACATCGATGTTTTTGTCATAAGTTTAGGCATTAAATTTATAATCTAAACCGCAATACAAATGGTCAAAATCCTTCTCTTTTTCATATATCTTTTTATATCTTTTGAAAAGCCTTTGCTCAAAATTTGGTAAATAATTTTTGCTTAAAATACTTTATACTGCATGAATGTTGTTTCCGTTCATTTATAAACTAGACCTACATACATACTAGAAGTGGAAAAAATCATCGACGTTTTTTAATGACTATCAATGTGTTTTTATGTTTTTACTCCCACATATAGATAAGAAAAATCACAATTTGGAAAGAACAAGCACCCTGCAAGTTGGCAAGGACCGTGGAACGCGCCTCAAGCCAAATGTGGTCGACATGTTAATGTGTATTAACAAAAACCAAACCATTTTAGACGAATGATGAAGAAAAATTATTTTTAAAACTGCTGCCTTTTATTTGTAATCTTTATATTATTATTAAAGTATAGGATATAGTTATAAACTATCAACTTAACTATAATCTTTATATGACCACTTTGATCGATAGTATCAAACGTCGATGTTTCTCCACCTCTAGTACATACGTTTGTATAAAGAATGAGTCACTATAATAATTCCTTCTCGACCTTCACCGTGTGAATGCTATAACAGTGAGTACAAAACGAACACAAATGTTTTTCCATTTCTATTTTTACGCTGGGTTTAATACACCCATCAATACTAATCTAAATTATACCTTTCTGTGTGGCATAATGCGGGAAAGTCTTGTCTATGGAAACAATATTTATATTTTACATTGATTAATATCAGAGCAGACCTTTCAATAGTCATTTAAATGAAATGCGTCATTTCCTGCAATTTGTAAATTTAAGAGAGAGACATAAATTTTGTATGTCTAGAATAAACAATTATCTTAGTACTTTTTTCTTATCGTGTGCAGAACCTTAGGGAGCTTATACAATGTAAAAAATGCAATACATCGAAACTGCAATATATGTATATATACATATATAAGAATTTATGATTAGATTAGAAAAAAGCCCATATTCTATTTTTTGTACCTTTCAATTGTCAGCAATAAAGACAATATATATAGCTACATTACAAAGCTCTTGACCAAAACAAGTCCGTTGCCCACAAAGAAAACATTAATACCTTTAACTAACAGTTATGAGTATAATACCGCAAAACCAGTTAAGAAAATTAGATACTTCTGATGATGAACTCGAGGAATCCGATGGTTTCTACAAACATATAAATGTAGAATTGCCAAAATGTGGATTCTTTTGCTACGAAAGTGGATCTATTGAGACTCCACAAAAGGTAAAACGAAAAACAATAACTAAGACAGATAAGAATGGAAATCCATACACTGAGACGACGGAAAGCATAACTGCACCGGGTCATATCTCTCGAAGAACTCAATACGGAGTGGTTATCAATTGTGATATATTCGGAAAAGGAAAATAAACCTAAATTTGATCAAGTCAGTGCGAAAAGCTAAGAAAATAGTATTTGTTTATATTTTCAACAAAAAAATTGTATTTGTTATCTCTTGTTTGTTTGTATTTGTTATCTCTTTGTTTTGTTAAAATTGAAATGAATTAGTTGTAAACAAAACATATACCTGTACATACATAAGTATTTCTAATAAACTTTGCTAATTTCTGAATTTTTAAAATGAATGTGAGTCTTTTATTTTTATAAAAAATTCCTAAAGAGCACGGACGAGCTAAAAAGTGAATATGAAAGTAATCCTAACCTATGATTAATCAATGCTAGACATGGCATTTAGCTCCCAAATATAAACCAAATTCAATTTGTTTATTGTTGTTTCGGGCAATTTGTTAAAAATGTTGGTACTAGCGCTTTGCTTAATATAATCAACAGGTGTCCTGTTTAAACATTGCAAACTCCTTGTGCAAATCGAAATGAAGAAAAACTTTAAAAGCACAATCGACCGACCACAAAACATAAAACAAAGTTGAACTAAGTATGTATGTAAGTGCGTGAGTGTGAATGAGTCTGAATGGGTGTGTGTATGTCTTTGTGTGTGTCTGCTTTCACAATCCTATTAAAGTATCAGACAATCTAATCAACGTCAGGACACTGGCATGGGTACGGGCACGGGCACGGGCTCAAAAACCGCGTATCCCTTTGCACAGGCGCTAAATGTTGCCGAAAGGACGAGATGCCGCTCTGTGTGGGAGGAGTGTGGACAATATACACAATTGCTGACAGCTAACCATTCTAACCATTTGCTGTACAACTAAACATGTAGATAGACAAGCCAGATAGACACAACAATAACAACAACAACAACAACAACAACAATCGTATTACCAGACAAAATGTCCACTAAAATCTACGCCCAAGGGGGGCGTTGGGTAGTTGGTAGGCAACTCGGGCAAAAGAGTGACAGAGAGAAGCCAAAACCATTGTCTGTTGTAGTGACTCTTGCCATTGCTGATTGTTGGTCTGCGTCAGTTTAATTTGAATACACTTAAGTGTGTTGCGGTCTACCCAACAGTAGCAGGAGGAACAGGAGTAGCAGCTCCTCGTCACGTCACAAGAATTTCCAATTGAAAATCACTTCAAGTTTAATTTGATTGCCGGCTGCTTCTTGTGGACTAACTAAGTGGGATCTTTGCATTGCTTTTTCGAATCCACCCCCATATATGTATATAGTCCGAATAGTCTGTCCGTGTCTCGGTTTTTTTCATTTTGATTTTTAATCACATTTCGCATTAATATTGATGAAAAGCTTGTTACTTTTTGCATAATTTCTTACCCAAAAAAGAAATAAAAATAAAGGCAGGTAGACAATATTCCTTTACTTTTCCAATTGGGTAAAGTTTCATTACTTGATTATTTCCACAACAGAGAAAAGCAGCAAAAGTGAAACGAAATGAAATCTCAAGAAAACCAAAAAGAAAACGTAGACGAGCAAAAATGGCAAACCAGACAACATGGCCCAAGAAAAAAAGTTAAAGGAAAAGAATTGGACATGTTTAACACAAATTCGTAATACTCTTACCAATTTCCAAACATTGTTTTACTGTGCAAGTCTTTAAGAAAAATAAAAATGTCACAAAAGAAGGTCAAAAGTTCTAATGCGTAATATGCCAAACTAAGGTAAGTGTAGTAAGAAAAGAAAAAAATATGATAAAATTGGATTTTCATTATTTACAGCATATTACACACACACACAAAGTCCTGATGCTGCAGCCCTTGACTTGATGGCTTTAAAGGCATGCCCATTCATTTATGTATGTATAGGTGTATACATATATATAGAAATCGTATATCGATAGGCACATAAGGACTAAGTTTGTTTGGCTGCAACGTGACGTATACGCAACAGCAAATAAAGCCTCATGCATAATATACCCACACACACACACATACATGCATACACGTTGTTACAGAAAAGGGGGGAAAACAGGAAAAAAGTGAAGAGAAGACAGAAAACTGACAGGCCAGGCAGGATAGCAGCAACCGAATGGACCCTTTGGGCTAGGAAATTAATTAAATTAAGTCAACGAAAAGTGAAACGCCAGGCATATATACACACACACACACACACACACACTTGTACTTGTTGTATTATCCTGTTATCCTGGCAGCAGGAAGCATTTCTGCCCGCAGGACACAGTCTTTGACATTCGTCGTAGTCGTTGTCGTCGTCGCTTTTTGATGCCGCCCTTTCGCGATAAGCTCGCTTCGTTATAATCCTAATTAAATATTTAGGTTTACTCTATGGCTGTATTTACTCTTTCTCTTCACTTCTCCATTCTCTCCCTCTCTCCCTCTCTCTCTCTTTCTCTCTTTCTCTTTGGCTTTCCTCTATCATCTTGCCGATAAGCAAACTGACAAGGATATGCTACGCAAGGGTTAATTGCATTAAAGTTATGACAATTGCCAGCAAATTTGCCAAAACAAAATGTTTTACAGGGCCAAAAAGGCATCAAATCCGATTGCAATAATCAACTGAATTCAACACAAATGTAATTAACTTGTCCATCAAGTACAGTTGCACACAAAATTCAACTAACTGTATGTACGTATGTATATAGAATGATGCTACGAAGACAAACCTATAATTGAGCCCAAAGGCACAACTCTAAGGAGATTGCTTTAGAAACATTCTCCTCTCTACCCATATCAAAGCTGATAGAAAAATACTTCTGGTGCTCCGAGAGATCACATTAAAAATGTATGAAAATTGCAATTCCTTGTCTACCCCATTCTTTTATTGGTTAGTTGGAAAAAACTTTTGCAAGAAGCCGCTTAAAGTCTGCCCACAATCTCCAACCTACTCCCCGCATATCATTCGCAATCTCCACCTAACTCTTTTCATGTTTATTCTCTTTGTCTGCAGCGCACAATTTGTTTTAATCAACAAAGTCAAAAACGGGGGCCATGTAGATCACCATTCTACACCCAAAAAACCAAACACGACGACAAGAAAAAAAATTATATAAACTTTGCGTTGGCCCAACAACAATTTGCCTAGCGTCATCGTCTGCGGTTTTGCCAGGACCACCTCGCTGTAGTATCAGTATACCAACTCCAGCCAACTCCAACCAGCGTTAGCTCCAACTCTAGCCGCTGGTCCTAGGTCCAGACACAAACGCTGACGAGGACAAGAACGTGACTAGCCGCCGGCGGCTACATAGACACAGCGCCATCCTCTCGGCATCCTTTCAACTGTTGCAACAATTGTGAAATCCTTTAACTGTTTAATTTCTCCAACGAAATGAGAAATTACATTATATACTGTCGGCCAATGAAGAAAAAGGAAGCCTTTTGTGCAAACAAGTTCAACCAAAATGAACTGATGAATTGCAACAACAAAAAAAGAACAACTATTTTATTGGAATTATCTAGTAATTCTCTGTTTCATCCATATGTCCTGGCAGCTGTAAATGATGAAAATACCTCAGCGAGCCATAAATTATCACAAAAGGCTCTTTGATATATATTGGCTGACCACAATATGGCCAAAGGACAATAAGAAAAAACGAAATAACAAGGAAAAAAAATGGAAAATATTTCAACATTTTTTTCTTTCACTGAAAAACAAAAAAAATGCACACACATTTTGATATATGTATGTATATATAGCCATAGATACTCTTCCCAGGAGCTTTTAGGATTGCGCCTTTAGAAAAAAGTACAAAAATATTTATAGCTAAAAATTATCTCTATATGGATAATCTAATCTTTTTCGAACTTGACTTGGTATGTACACTTGACTCTTATCATGGTTACACAATCAAATCAAAATTAATTCCTATTTGTAGATATAGAAAATACAATCTTGATAGTCTTTGGTCAATCAAAGCCAATCGAATCAAGTTGAGAGGTAATCAGATTAGTCATTTATTTCGATATTGAGCACTCATATTCTTGGTGCACTAAAAGTGAGTTGAGTCGAGTTAAAAAATAAAAACTACAAATTGTGTGTCTATCATTAAAGTTATTTTGTTTGGATACATAAACCAAGTTAAACCAATGCACCAGACAAGGATCTTTTAATCTCTATTCCATGCCGAAAAGAAATAAAGGAAATCGTATGAATATTATCAAATTCAAATACTTTAATAGGATATTTTAGGAATGTTCTAAATATATTATAACTATTCTGTGTTTCTTTTACAAGGTTGCAATCTTCGTTGATTAACACCCGTATTTTCGACACCTGGAAAGTCCTGCAGAAGGAACAAGTTAAAACTCTTTTTTGCCAAAAAAAAAAGGTAGCGCATATCTCGTAAGTCCTTTAAGACATCAGGATGATGATGGTCTCAAACAACTCCTAACCTAAAGTTTGTAAGGGACAACCTAAAAATCCTGCGGGAAGCTGAGATAATTATTATACATTTCTTGCTTGTTTTATTAAAAATTTATTTCTATTCAATTCTCTTTATTTAGATGGATTAGCGGAAGGTACACAAAGTTGTATTTTTAATTATTTTGAGCACTTTAGAGGGTAAGAAATGAAACTATTTTGAAAAAATGCACAATTTTGACTATTATTTTAAAGTGCATATAAAATTCGTTTTCATAGATCAAATCAACCATTATTTTTTAAACCTAACTATTGCCATTGTGTGTATTTATTAGTGTATAAGTGTGAGTGTGTGTGTGTGTTATCAATAAAGCAAATTGAATTTTGTGCGGTGCAAAATGTGTCACTGAGGTCGATCAAGATAAATGTCAGCACACACACAAAACAAAACACAACACAACAGACAAGAAGACAAACAACAAACAGGCAGCAACGTTGATTTTCTCTGAATGAAGATATAGAAGGACCAGACCAGAGTTAAGGTCATTGTTTGATGTTTGATGATTTCGTGATGGAACCGAAAAGTGTCTCCACAGCATTTGAAATGGGCAAATTAAATTAATGTTTGTTTGTATTTATATGTGTGATTGTGTGTGTGTGTGTGTGTGTGCTTGTGTTTGTTTGGATTGTCTTGTCATTTGCGGCATTGATAAATGAAAAGGTTAAATGGATAGGTAAGTTAGGTCAACACAATACCTTGGATTAATACAATACATGGCCAAAATGTGAGAAAAAAAAAACAAATTGTAGCGAATTGAGATATTTGAACATTTTGTGGTATGAATTCCGTTCACATACTCCGAATGCAATGAATCATAGCAAATCATTTTGCTGCTTGATTTATTATGCTTCAGATTGAGGCATGGCCATGGATATGGAGTGGGCGTGGTTATGGTTGGCATTGGCGTAGGCCATGAAACATGAGGCTTATTTGTTATTTCAGGGTTTTCGTTTTTCTGTAAGTTGGCCAAAAAACATACCCAATCGATTGTTAACAAGGCTCAAAACAAGAACACACACATGACAAATGGCCTTGAGCATTTCTGTTTTTTATGTTGCCTACTTTTCTGCTGACATATCATCTCGTTAGATATAGCTAATTAAGTTATAAATCTCAATCAATACAGATTGAAAACGTGAAATTAAACATCTAAATGTCTACTTCATACATTATATCAAAGGTTTTGTTGCAGTTAAACTTTAATTAAAAGGAGTTAAAGGATTTTAGTTGATATGGAACTGATATAAGAGAAAGTTCTGGGTTTTGAGCCGGGTTTTGTTTCGGCCCTTTAAAGGATAAGACGGCTTGGCCAACTTTTTTGCATCTTTTTTGTCAAAAGAAAGAAATAAATTGAGTCACCTGGAATAATAAGTAAAAAATGAAGGAAAAGCTACAAAAACTTCAGAATTAGAAATAATTTGCCACCAGACGCTTAAAATGGTCCTCGGTTTTTCTCTTTTTACTTGTGGATGTTTTTTTGTTTTAGCATAATATATTGATATATGATATGATATGCTCTAGAACTCCCTTTTTAAGCCTAGCCTGGAACTTATTTTAAACATAGGAATAACTTCCTAAAGCAACTCTTTGCCATCACATTGGAGCAATAAAATTGCCATAATATACCATTTTACTTTAAATTTGAAGCTAATTGAGAATTTTTAGATTCTCCTGTTGATACAAAGCCCATATAACAATTTGTATGCAATTAAAGCCACATAATTTGAACTGAAGTTTGGCAAGGGGGTTTTTGGCCAGTGGCCCTGAAATTGTTGCTGGAAGGTGTTGGGAGGGACGGAGGGACGGAGGATCGCCGATGGCGGCGGCTGTCGGCGGCGGCTACTGCTAAAAACTGCAATGTCATTGTTGCGAGACAGCGGGCGGCGGTTTGAAACAAAAAGCATGTGGCTAGTAATTCATTACCCAGACTCTATCCTCTGTTCCACTCCTACACTGCCTACAATTGCACATGGCTGCTGGTATTGCAGCTGCTGCGGCCAATGCCATTTAATGTGCAAACAAAAGGCGTTGGACAATAATAAAAAAAAAAAAAGAAGAGCCCTGAAAAAAGAACCACAGAAAAGCAACAAAAAAACGAGTACAATGTTATGAAGTATTTGTAAAGTGCAGACGGCGCACAAAGGCTGACAGAGATAAAAAAGGATCTGCAAAAACTGCCGCTCTATGCTAAAAGTTAAAATAACGAACGATAATTAATGGAATGACAACATAAAGCAGGCAACAATTTCAACCAGGACTCAGTGTCCAGACCGAGCTCAGACACACATTTGGGTAGTTCCTGTTTGTATGTGTGTGTGTGTTTATTGAACCTGCGGCAAAAAGAGAAATGCAAACGCAGGAAGGACATCAACTGTGTGGGCGAGAGGAAAAAAAAGATGAAGCGGAAGCCAAAGTCGTCACCAAATGCCATGTGAATTGGTTGCTCGGACAAGAGGGACAAGCAGGAAATGCATTGTTTCACGCGCAATTTCATTTTTCGAATTTATTAAGCCAACTTCAGCAGGGTGAAAGAATAAAGTAGTGAACACCTCACAGAGAGGGCGCAAGCGATAAGAGTGAGTAAGCAATAGATAAAGGGAAGGAAAGAGAGATAGAGTCTGAGAAGTGCACTTCAGGCCCTGTAATTAATGTAAAAGTAGTCAAAGTAATTAATTAAAAACTACTCTAAAATGTTTATGATTGGGTTATAGTAATTCCCCATCATTTCCGCAGAGAACGGAACTGTCTGATTAAACTGTAATTAAAGAATGTTATTTTAGTTAGTTATTTTTGATTAGTTAAATCATAAAACTGCCTTGGACAGATTAAGAAGTGGGCCGCTTATCTTTTGCACTCACTTAGATTGGCTTGCAAAAATTAATGATTCACTTACCGTTAGCCTCTTCAGATTACAAGTATGTGTAGCTTCATTTGTTTTTTAGCTGATGATTTTTTGATTTTTATGGCGATGACGAGGGCTGTGAGTATTGGGTTTCAAAAGTTCTTTAAAATGCTTTGCCTTCAAAAGGAAACTGACAATCTATCTATACAGATCCGTTCTCCTATATCACTTTATATTTAAAAGGAAATAAGATAAATTTCCAAATCATTTTAGAACAGGACTGACAAACATGAAATAGAAAGAGAATCAAGTTAACAAGTTGCAAACGTTAACAAATTTAAAAAACTCAAACCAAAAAGAATTTCTTCAGTATTTAGACCAGAATAAAAGTACATTAACACTGTTTTTCTTATTAAACTGTTTTAGAATTGTTGAATATTAACTACTAATTACTAATTACATAATTATTATTGAGATACTTAACCCAGTTACTTACCCTTTCTTTAAACTAGCTATGGTTCGAGTGGATTATTTGTGGTTTAATACTTTGTCCCATATCTATCTGATCTATCTGATTAAAGCCAGGCCCGGTGGGCCCTCAAGGTAGGGGGCCCCTTTTGATGAAATTTCATGTAGTAGAGTAGCAGTTTTTAGTCACTACGGCCCATCGTACGAGGTTCCCACTAAGAATCATTTTTGTACCATAATAAATCGATGGGCGCTGGGGCCACTGTCGTTCACAGGCTCTTTAAGACTGGAAAAGACTGGGGCCCTTTAAAACGAATGAAGTATAGAAAAATTTTCTTGAAAAACCGAAGTTGAATGACCAGTTAGCCACTAGGGGCCCTTTAAACGAGGTTCTCAGTACGAATCATTTTTTAAACGTAATAAACTGATGGACACTGGGGCCCCTGAAATTCAGAAGCCGTGTAAGCTACTGGAACTTTAGACATTGTTTTCAAAATTTTAGAAACTTTCTTGCTTATGGCAGTTCGAAAAAAAAACTTCAATCAAATTGAAAATGAACGCATTATTAAAGCCTTATACTTACAGAGCAATTTACTTCAAAAACTTTTGACTGTTTGATGATTTAAAATCTAGTAAAATTACGCCTTACGTAGAAGTGCATTGTTGAAAAAAGATAGGCAAATAAAATTGTTTGTTTGTTTGTAAGAAGTCGTTTTTGTTTTATTCACATAAGCGATCATACTTGATGTAAAACCTAAAAATGTGTACCTTTCATTTTCCTCGACATAATTTTTCAAGCATGTAGTATGGGGGCCCTTCAACTTCAATGCCCGATGGGCCCTCAGGGTCCCAGTCCGGGCCTGGTTAAAGCATACACTAACTAAAAATTATCAAACTATTATTAAAATCAAATATAAACAATAACTCTACAGATTTTAAAGGAATTTGCTCAGCCCAAAATTTATTGAATTTATAAATCTGTTAGATAGATTTTTATATCAAATTTAAGCCAAGAATTTAAGTGAACTGTGTTGATGCTTTCCATCACATAGCTCAGTCAACATTCTCTGGAAATGGAAATGATTGTTGCATTCCAAAATCTTTTTCTATTCAAGTAAATTTGCAATTCCAAAGAGCAGGAAATCGTTTTGCTTTTAAATGTAGCAATTCACTTTTGTTTTTAAACTGAAATGAAAATATGTACTAAGTACTTAGTATGTATATATATGAGCATTTCCACCAGATATATATATTTTCCTCTCGTAATTTATTCAAAGACTCGGCTTACACACCAAAAACAAAAAATTGCAGAAGGGAAAATGAGAAATGAGTTAAAGCCTTTAGCATTTATCAAGCCAAATGCCGAAAATGAAATTGGGAAAAGCAAGGAAAGCAAAGAAAAGAAAAGAAAAGTGGAGAAGAAAAACGGAAATGTGACACGATGGACTTGAATGTGCCGTGTTGGCAAGCGTTTCCGGTTGCCACAAAAATTAATTTCATTAATGCATAGACCAAACTCAGGGACAAGTAAGTGGAGAAGCAATTACGTCGCAATATAAAAATTGATTCACTTCATTCACTACTCTCCATTTCATTTCCTCTATCATTCTCCTCCTCCTCCTCCTCACTTGGCACTCATTAAGTCAACTTTAATCCGTAAGCCAAATAAATGTTATGTAATTAATTTCTATTCGAATTGTTTTTTTAGTTTTGCCAACTCGGTGAGGAATGCATCTCTGGTAGCTCGTCTAGCTGACAATTTATCGAGTGGTACAATTTTTTCACACTGCTGGGCTATATCATCCAGAGTTTCCTCCTCCTTCAGAGTATTGGGTGTTGGTCCATATGTGGCACTAACTGCTGAAATTTCACCGCCGAAACGTTGAAAATAATCCTTTACACCGCCAGGAGCATTCAGATGGGCCGTCTCCAGGGATCCCAATAGGGCATAACGTAGTCCCAGGCCTTGGCTCAAAACCGTGTCCACATCGTTCACTGTCATTATGCCAGAGCCCACCAAACGCCAAACTTCGTTCAGTATGGCATATTGTATGCGATTCGTGGCAAATCCTTGAATCTCTCGCTTAAGTTTCACCGGACGTTGGCCTATGGAAACCATCAGGTCATATGTACGTTCCACTGCCTCAGCAGATGTCCAAGGAGCTGGCACTATTTCCACTAGGGGAATGAAATATGGTGGATTCAAGGGATGAGCCACTAACATCTGAAAGAATAATAGATAAACTTAAAATCTCATAGAACTAAACTTTATTATTCTCAACTTACCTGCTGCTTTTTACTGAGGTCCTTGCTATACAACGAAGGCATAAAAGTGCTTGTAGAACTGGCCACAATGGTGCCGCATTCAAGAATCTCATCCAATTTGCCATAGAGCTCTTGCTTCAATTCCAATTTCTCGGGTATGCATTCCTGTATGTGGACAGCATTCTGGACCAATTCCTCCAACTTGCTGGTGACACTAATCAATTCAAATTGCTCTTTGGCCTTCAATTGGCCGCGCAGCGACCCCTTTTGCTCCAACTGATGCAGCTCTTTGTTCAGCTCCTGGAGAGCAGTTTCAATTTGAATATCGAGAATATCATAGAGCTGGACACGATATCCGGCCGAGGTGAATAGCATGGCCCAGGCACGGCCAATCAGGCCACTGCCCACGATGCCAATCTTCTGGTGGCTCATTTTGTACTGACACCGACTCCAGTTGATTCAATGGCAAAAAATGTCTGAAATGTCTTCCAAAGATTTATCGCTGTCAGTTCTCAAGTTCATGCCCAATGTATATAAATAATTATTACAATTAAACTAGCATTATTATTGATAATGACTTGTTTGCTTGTTGTATACATACAGATAAGCCGCGCCAGAGGGAAACATTCATGATTATGAATATGAGGCATTTGACAGAAGCGTAGTCAAGCGCGGAGGGAGGCGGGGAGGGGATAACTTTATCTCTCTCAAACAATTTCTGAGTTGCAAGCTTAAATTCAATTCCCTTATTTATAGTTTTCTTTATAAATATTAAGCATAATTCGATTATTCATTACTGTGATTCCTGATTTCGTTAAGAGGATATATAAAAATAAGAATGTATGTATGTAGAGCCTTCCTTTCGCTTTCCTTGTTATGGCTAGGGCGTGAGACGTTTTTTTTTTTTTTTGGTGGTGGTGTGGGCGTGTCATACATGTAATACTTTTATGCATATTTTTCTGACATTGTAAGTGGCTGTGGCTGCCAGGCTATAAATTATTGAATAAGCACTGCCACAACAACGAAATATGTACAAACAGCAGACAGAGGACAACAGGACATCAGACAGGGACAGAGACAGAGACAGAGCGGCTAGAGTAGGTGGGCCAGCAAGAGAGTTCGAGAGTTCGCCTCGTTTTCATATGTGAACCACATTAATCATACGCCCCGTTTGCATTTTCATTTACGCCACTGACATATGTATGAAAGCAAAAGAAATACAACCAACCAAACGAACAACAACAACAAAAAATATGAAAACCAACAACACACACCCACACACACAACAGGCAACCGGAACAAGAGCAATAACAGACGATACTGTTAGGCATCAGTAGCAGTAGCACCACTGCCAATTGCCCCACCCCACAACCACCAGCAACAGCAACAGCATCAGGCAAGTAGTAGCAGCAGGTTAAATCATTCATAAAATGCTATCTACACTATATAGAATACAACAAAAACGGAAAAAGTCTCATGGTTTAAGTAAGAGCAACGACTTGTCGATACCCATTAACAATTACAATGTGTAAGTGTGAGAATTTTAATTGACAATTGTCCTAACTCGAAGCATTTCTTTCGTTTCTATAAGTGCCACTACTAAATCCGCTTAAAGGGAAACTTTCTGCCAACATAAACAGAGATGATCTGGCAGATCGCTTGTTCAAAATATTTGCTCTCAGTTTTCTTTCTTTCCAATTAAGCTTATTTGTTAAAGTTCTATTTTAAATAAATTTAAACATTTTTAAAGTGAAATCCATCGCGTTTCGATCACATTTATTGATAGTAACTTGAAATAAGCTTGATCTGCAAAGCTGATTCTTGAGGCGTTGCCAAACCGATCCATCCATTTAAAAATCATTGTTGAATCAGATATTTACTACGGCTCTTAGATGAACAAAGAATCAAGCCTAGTTCAATTGTCCAACTATAGCTAGAGGGTATAAAAATATATTTATATATATATATTTCCAGGCCATGCTACTCATATTTCACTTCATTGCATTTAAATGCTTGTTAATAAAAATGGAAATCAATACCACCAGAGTAAGAAAAAGCAAATAAACGAGCAAAAATACACCAACAAGATGGAAGGCAAAAATCGTTGAAAGCGTTTACGCTTACAATTGGTTATTTCCTTTTTGCGCTGTGTGAAAAATTGTTCAAATTGGTATTAAATCACTCAAGAATCACAAACAAATCATAAAGAAAAACCCAATAACTTATACAAAAAAACACAAGAGATAAGAAAAAAGCAAATATAAGCTGTTAGCTTACTCGAACATTGCAAATTTCAAAGACAAATATCAGTTATTCATTGGTTTTATCTTGTTGGTAGTTATGTCAATGGTTTTCAATTGATCTAAAATAGATTGGACAATATCATTTCACTGATCAAGTGTATATTTAGCTTTAAGGATTGCTTAATTCAAAAGAACTTTCGGAAATATGTTTATTTGATCCCAATAAACTTTGCTTTGGAACTTCAATGTTCGACATTTAATAATGTCCTTATAAACCGCTGCCTTCTTATCGGTTTCCAGTAAGGATAAAACATTTGCTTTTACAACTTCCTTAGCTACGCCCATGTGTCCATCAAATGTGGTTAACTGTCACAGTCAAAGTGGGAAAGCAAAAAAAAGAACAAAATCAAAATCACAGCGTTAAAAATGCAAAAAAAAAGAAACCATGAAAATGGAAAAACAGGAAAAACGCAAAAATCAATTAATTTTATTGGCCCTCTCTCTGTGTCGTTTTGTTCCGGTTTGACAAAACTGAAATGTCATTGTGGCAGTGGCTAGTAGTAGATTTGGCGAGGGAGGCCAAAATAAAAAACCATTTTACCAAAATCCAATGATATATACTATAAAGATATATGTATGTATGTTGGGTATATATTGCGGCTTGGTTAGAGTATAACATTGGATAGGCTTATCAAATAGGTCAGCTTAACGATTAAAACCGAAATGTATTCGAATTTTTAAAGTACTTTTGTACGTTAAGCTATTAAACTATTTGAAAATCTACCAAAATGTATATTGAATATGCGCTTTCAAAATACATATTTCAAAATGTATATTGAATATGCGCTTTCAAAATACATATTTCAACTTAGGTTCGAATGCCAAAGGAAATAAATTTCTAGCTCAATTCTATTTTAAATTATTGTTACACTTTTTACAGGCCGTTGCGTGTTTTTCAATCGTTTTCTTGAAGAAGAAACAAATTCATGTTAATTCGAATTGTTTTATGTTTTTTTGTTAACAAGCCAGGAAGCAGTTTATTTCTGTTATTCCGGATGTTCAAATACAGCGGTAGATCCTGGGGATGAATTAGATATTGTTCCTTCCCGAGAATTTTACTTTTGATGGGTAATGGTTTCATCGCCGAAAACAATTCACTTTATCCTGACAAAATCTACAGCTAACATCCCTTCATAACTACATTTTATCTTATTAATTTAGGACATAAATCACAAAGTATTCTAACTACCCACAGTGTTAACAAGCAATTGTTCATATCCTCGTATTCCATTTGGAAAAGGAAACCGTATCAAATATCATTAAGCTCAAATGTTATAATAAATCTTATAAAAAAGGCTTGCAGATTAATGCAAGTATAACCAAGTATACTTGTACTTTAAGCATTTCAAGGTTGACATTTGGTTTTAGTTCCAGGTTTCCAAGGTTGACCAGACATTAGTTCAGAAATCTATCAAATTTATGTTTTTTACATAAGTTTTTTACTATATAGAAATCGTATGTTTGAAATTTTTAAGGCCAGTTTCGCATATTTTCCTTGGGTAAGTGTATGAAAACTTCGCTAAATGTTTTCTAAGGGTTTTTCTTTTGTACCTTTTTTATCGTGTACCTTTTTTTTAGTGTTTGTCATTGGCTAGCTTTGACTCTATCCTGTCTGACATTGACAAAAGTGCAAAGGATTAAAAGTTGTACTCGTCCAGCGAACACACACACACACACACACACTCAAACACACACCTTTCTGGGGGGATATCCCTTCCCCCTTTTTGGTAGTTAGTGAGAAATTGAAGTCACGTAGTTTGTGTGCAAATTTTTATTTCTTTTTCGGTTCTCCGTTGACTGTCACTTGGTTGAAATTGTTTTTGGTTTGGTTGATGGTCTGGTTTAGTCGGGCTTGGGGGGGTTGGGGGATTCGTTCGGTCCCTTGATTTGGTTATGTTGGCTAAATTTAATTTTTGTTTAGCTGCCGCACTTTCTGATGCCATGCTGATTAAATTTACCCTGACATTTACGTGATTTCAATGCGTAATTTCTTAGAATTTTTGCGAGTTTTGTCGGTTCCCATATGGACGACGACTTGCCTAGACCTCAAAACTTTTAATTAGTTTAGTGTCACACGAAAAATGCCCAACCGTCTCCATCCCCATCCAAGTTAGTTCCCTTTCTAGATACTTTTTCACCCTCTCGTGTTTTTTGTGTACTAGATTTCATTTTTATGAGGTGCCAAGTAGCTCCGTCTCTCTCTCTTTCTCTATCTCTATTCACATATTTGCAGATTATTGAGATAAACGAGCAGCAGCATGTGTTAATGTCTGTTTGTTTGCCTCACAAAATGTTTGAATGCCAGAGCACCATATATGTATGTACATACAAGGGTTTACATTAGATCCTTATCGGTGGAATGTGTTGCCTTGGACACTCGGCACATCCAATTAACTTGACGACGCGTCGTCCTTCTCGTACTCTGAGTAGTTGGTAGTTCTTTTCATCTATCTCATGCTTCTTGGTAAAAAGGTGAAAAGTTCTAGCCAAATCAAATGTGCCAAAAGCATGGCATGGTGAGAATTCGCGTGACGGTCAGATAGTAGAAATCTCTGATAGTCAACTTTTTCAACTGACTTTTCATACCCTAACTTGGACCATGCATAGACTTAAGAGCTTAGTTGGACAAATTATAGAAGACACATTAAAGTAATAATAAAAACTATTAAACTATTTAAATAAAAGAAGTATTAATATATTTACATATGTACGTAGGTGTTATCAAATCTAAACTGTTTTTGAACTTCATGTTCTTTTTGTTAAGATCATAAAAGAAAATAACTCTAAAACTAACTAATAAGAAAAGAAAGGGCCAAAGCCTTCCCCATTGTCTTCTTTTTTAAACTTATGAGTTCGCGTTTTATTTAAAATGAATCAAAATCAATTGTCTATTTATATTTCCCCATAACAGTTTGGAGGATCGTCTTCAATCTATTTCCATGAATTATTTTAAAAGTGTATATATCAGTTCGTTTTATATATTGAAAATCTATGCAAGTTTCTTTTTTGTTGGTCTTTTATTTTTGCTGGCTTGCTGCCCAATTTAATAGTTTTTCGATTTGTTGAAAGGCAAACGCCAAAGCATAGAAAATAAATTGTCACAAAAAGCAACCGCAATGGTCAGAGTAAAAACTTTTCCTCCTTCATTCGATTCGATTCGACTTGACTTCCACTCCACACAAACACACACATTCACTGAGAGAGTGTGAGTGTGAAGAGTTCTTCAGAGTTGTCGAAGACGACTCCTCCTTGGCCTTATCTTTATCAGTTCAGTGTGGAAAAGCGCAGCCATGGCCATGTCGTTTGTCGTCGTCACATTCACATATCGACAAACCAAAAAAAGTCGACGAAAAGAAAGTTCGACGACTTGGCAAAAGGCAGACACAAACACCCAATACTTCCTCTTTCCGTTTGTGGCCTGACCACCAACGCCTTCTTCACCCACGCATCCATCCCCAGCCATTTCTCATTCGAGTGGAGTGGAGTTGTCAATAAGTTTGCCCTGGTAAGGAAATGAAAAATTCTCAATTGAATTCATTCATTTGATTGCACAAAATGTGCATTCTTCGAGAAGATAATTATCACAACTAACTGACATTTAAAATGCCCCATAAAATCTCATAAAAGTGTATAAAGTGCTTTTTAACAGCTCGTCCGTCTGTCGTAACTAGTTGTAAATATGCTTCTGCTGTACCTCATCCTTCTTTTTCTTCTTCTACTTTTTCTTGCTGTGCTCATGTTTGAGCATGCACTCAATGAATGAAATGTGTGCACAATGTTGAAAATAGTTGTGACACCCCTCCACCACACAAGTCTCCCACCCGTAATCATCCACCAAACACAAAAAACCCCTTACCGAGTGCCTCTTCTTTTGGTAGTGTTGTTATTGTCCTTACGGATGGCAGGGCACATGTATGAGGCTCGTAGTACAACTTCCGCTTATGTGAACATGATAAATTGATGCCGAGGCAGGCTTTAAAAAGCGAAAAATTCCAAGAAAATGGACTGCAAGTAAGCGTTACGGTAAGTACGCTCTGTGGAGGAAAAGTAATCAGTGAAATGTATTTTTCGCACAGCTACTAAATCAACTCTCGTGGAAAGTAATTTCAATTACACTTACAATGTATTTTTCATTTATTTACTTTAGTAGCTTTTATCAAATCCGTTTATTAGCGATTAGATTAGCGATATTGTTTATTTTTGTTTTATATATCGTAAATGGAAATGCTTTTAAAACCTGGCGCCCACTATTATAGAAACGATATCAGAGTTATCGATAAGAAACATTTTGTACTCGCGAATGATGCTGTTAAGTTAACAGAGCCGCAAATTAACAGTGCCCGCAAATGTTATAAAACTTGAATTGCAAAACTTGAACTTTTCAACATTTCTTTAAAAAACAAAACTTTTCTTTTAAATTTCAATAAAAATTTGTATTTCATCAATATTTTCTTTTAACAGTTTTTAAATTAGATATATATGCCCATCCGTGCAAGACCTACAAAGAAGAAAATGAAGAACATTAATTAATTATATATTCATAAAATAGAAATTCTTAAACTAAAATAATTGTTTTCAGTCTGGGAAAGAAGACAAAATTAAAGTCCGCATGATTTATGCTCGGAAAATTAAGTCCGCAAGGGACTCTCATCACGAAAAGTTTTTAAGTTCAATAAAATATTTGTTTTAAATTACCTTTTTCAATAGCTTGAATCAGCAATACGAGCAAACAGTATTCCCTAAGAATATGAACCCTAAAAAAGAGAAATAGTTAATATAAAAATTATAAATCTGTACATTTATCGAAAAACTAAGCACTAAGTAAAGGCATTATTTTCAGACAGGGATAAGTTGACAGCATGGTTTTGAAGGGTTCTACTCAGAAGAGGGACCCTGATAGGCTTTAAGAATTCATCAGAAAAATGCTTTCGAGGGGGTCATGTGTAAGTTGTATAATTTGAAAATTACCTAAAAATCGCACTTGATATTGAACAATGGTGGAAATCCGTGCACTCTCGGTCATTGCCTACCTAAAAAGAGAAATGGTTGCCATTTGGTTAAGAAATAAATATTGATTAACATATTAGGTTCACCGTTTAAAGTTAAAAGCATTTGTTTCAGACAGGGATAAGTGGACAGCATGGTTGTTTTAGGGTTCTACTCAGAAGAGGGACCCTGATAGGCTTTAAGAGTTCATCAGAAAAATGCTTTGATCATTAAACAGTGAAATTTCGAACTAAACTTACATCATATATCAAAGAGATTTCAAAAACGCCTCTCAAATAAATTGAACTCCCATATTTCCATTCCTAAAAAACAAAAAAAAATCGAAGTTAATACAAATTTAGAACTATTTGAAATTTATTAAAATTGTTGTATATATCAGCTTTATAAAGTTTGTAACATATTTGATTCTAATGAACTATACTAATAAAAAGTAACATCATAAAATTGTGAATTACATAAATTTATAAACTTCATTTTATTTACCTTGAATATACGCCAAGTTTTCTGAAGAAATTGGTCGGCATAGCTTTAGTTTATCTACAAACAGAATAGAAAACTTCAATTTAGTAAATTTGTTTAATGCTACTTATTAATTCTTTTAAAAATGTTGGGTTATCAGTATCCTTTTGGTTAATTTGATTGGTTGGTCAGCATAGCTTTCAGATTATAGTTATCATCAAGTTGGGTAATTAAATAAAGCAATTTTATTAAAGTGAAACTTACATTTTTTGCCATAACACGATCGATATGATTACTGAAAACAAATATAAAAGAAAAGAATAAGTTAGATATAATTGAAATTATATGATATACAGAAACTAAAAATGATTTTTGTTTCAGTTAAATTTCTCCGCATTTTCTACTCAGTAGAACGAAAGTTAATAGATAAAAGGTATTCATCATATAAAATTAGTTGTAGGAATGCAGAAGCAAGATATTAAAATATATCTATTATGATATAGCTTAGAAATTGGGTGATTTGGGATATATCCCATTAAGATGGGGTTCAGGCAAAACATCTTAATGTGACATTTCTTTTAAACTTTGTCAAGGATATTTTCTGCATTCCTAATTACAATTTGGGAATATATTTTTCTTACATTTATCAATTTCATTTTTAAACGTGTCCCTCTACGCTTCGCTCTGCTAGATGAATGTAGATCTAAAAAATAGGAAAAATAATTAAATTAGTCAACAATTTCGCAATAAAATGTCTTGCTTAAGATTCTTAAACAAATTCAGTTGCAATAATTGCAGCCATAAAAAGTTGTTATCACTAATATCATACGGTAATTAATTTCATCAAATAACATTTTAAAAATATTGAAAATTTTATTAAACCATTTACCTGCATCACGGAATCATTATTGGGCTTCACTTTTGCACGCTGAATAAATTCTGAAAATTCAAAAGGAAAAATTTATTAATTTCATTTCGACAAAAACCATGAATCTCAAGCATTTTCGTTGGGAAAATCAGTTGCAATAATTGCAGCCATAATTGTTGTTATCACGAAAATCATACGGTAATTACATTCATCATTTGAAAACTTATATATTTGTATTAACTTGTATTAACGAATTAACTTACCATTTAATTTTTAATCAACTGCCACAAGCCGGCTTCAGCCATAACCGTCAATTCTAAAATAAGAGAGACAAACAAATAGGTTAGTTTTTCTGCTTGTTAGATTTTCTTCATTGTGTTGTATTTAAGCATTTCTTCAGAATCCTTTTGGTTAATTTTTAAGTTATGAATCAACAGCACTTTGTTCAGATTGAACTTATCATCATGTAAATCATTGACTACACATATTAAATAAACAAGAAACCCACCTTTGCACGATGTTGGAGGCTAGTTGGAGTTTAGTACCACGTGTTTTCTTCATCTGAAAAATTGAGTACATTTATGAAAAGTGCAACACAAACTACGCAAAAACTCGTTGCTTTTATTATGCTAATCAGTTGGCCGTTCTTATTCTTTCTACAAGAAAAGAATGCTGAAGAAATCCCCAGCATTCGACTCTTCAGAAAAAAAGAACAATCATCAAAAAAAATTAAATTTCGGAATCTCTGCTAAATAAATTAGCTCTTACCATGGCTGCGACTTGAAAGGAAATGAAAGAGCTCTCGCCGTAACCGGAAACATGAAAAAAAAAATGAAATTTTCGCCGTAAATTGTTGCCCTCTCGCCGTAACGGGAAACATGTGTTGAAAAAAAATAGTGGTTCACTTTCCCATTATTTGAGGCATGGCAAAAAAATAGGGGTTTGTGCAGTGTTGACTAACCTCAAACTAAATCAAACAATTGTATTTTTTTTTATCGATTTTCATTAATGACTGATAAAAACAAAACGTTAAAAAATGCTTATCAAAAAGAAAAACTTTTGATACAACTGGAGGAGGACGACGCAGAGGCAACCGAGCAGCATCCAAGTTGTGCACACGGGCCCACCATACTCTTCTACCGTCAGTCACAAAAGCCCCAAGATGGTTACTATGCTTGCTCCGCCCACAGAGATGCCAAGCTCTGTAAATTTCAAATGCCGGCTTCCAAATGGAAGGGAGAATCTATTAAACGAGAACTTAGCAAACGAACTCATCCGCTCATCAATCAAGAAAGGATTGGACGTTCCAAAATTGTCGATCCAACGCTGAGTATGCAGGCGCTTGAGCAGGATGCAGTTAATGCTCAGTACTTTTTTGATGCCAATGCCTTGGCCTTTCTAGCCGAACAGTGCCAACTATTGGGCATAACGTAAGTTGATTTCTTTATTTAAAATTTTGTTCATAAACAAATTTTTGTTTCTTTCGTTTAGAAAAGTTGTATGCATGGGAACACCTCGTTTGCATTTCCATTTGCGGGATAAATGCAAAAATATACAAACTTTTCTCTTGGATTTGGATGAGCGTTTCGCTTCTCACCTAGGACCTAAAGAGTTTTGTCACTATAACATGTGCAATAATCATTTCTTCTATGATCGTCGACCCTTTGAGGATTTCCTCCGAGGCTCTATGTATGTTTCAAACATAATTTTATGTGAAAATCGTTTATAATCCTATTCCATTTTAGTACTGATCGTGTGTTAATAGCAACGGATCCTCCATTTGGCTGCCGTACTGAACTGATTGCTCACACTTTGCATTCACTGCGTCGTCTGCACAATCGTCTCAATCAAATCCCTTGGACACCGCTTAGTATATTTTGGATATATCCATATTTCGCGTATAATTATATTAAGCAACAAATGCCCGAAATGGAAATGTCGGATTATTTGATTAATTATACGAATCACTCAAGATACACAAATGTGGGTGACGAGAGTCGTGCATATGGCTCTCCTGTTCGCCTATTCACCAATGTGCCATTGGATCAGCTGAACCTAACTACGCGGGAAGGCTACAAGTTTTGCCCCAAATGCGAGAAACACACAGCACAAACGACTACGCATTGTGATCTCTGTGGGAAGTGTTCGTCGCAAAATGGCCAAATCTATAGACACTGTTTGTCCTGTGATATGTGTGTCAAACCAAACTATGTTCATTGCCAGAACTGCAGACGCTGCACACAACGAGAGGGTCACATATGCTCCCTCTATCAGTCAATGCAGATTTGTTGGCTCTGTGGTTCGCGTGGACATATCGAAAGCAATTGCCGAGTGCTCGAAAAAGTAAAAAAAACCAAAGCCATGTCTACACAGCGAGGACAATGTTGCCTTTTATGTGGACGTAAGGATCATCGGGAACGAAGGTGTAAACAGCGAAACAAATACTTTAATGAAACTGAATTTATGGGCCAAAAAACCATTGAGTTTAGGGGCTGACTTTAAAAGTTAAACCTTTGATAGATAATAACAAAATAAAATGCCTTCTTTCTATACGAAAAAAAAAACCAGATATTGTCAGTACGGATAAGTTTTCTTTAGAGCTGTTCAAATTGTAATTTAGTTAGCAAGTCCTTTCGAAATTCCAATCATACACTCGTCTTGACGAGTGCTGGTGGGACTTTAGACCATTTTAAAACGCCACTCAAAATGCTTCATTCATCATTATCTTTAGTTTTCATACAAAATTTATTTGATCTTAACACTTTTTATACAAATTTTTAAAGTGCGTTTGATTACGCGCGGAATCGTTGATTTTATCTTTTTGTTGTTGTTATTGTTATTTATAATGCACATAGACCACGATAAATTGTGGAATGAAACTTGCTTTTATCCTGCCCAACAACTGATGTGCACAAGCAGCAGGAAGAAAAATTGTTTTAGCAAACTTGGTTTTAATTTGTTTGTTTTTTTTTTTTGGACAAAAATTACGACGTTTTTTAACTTAAACTTAAGGTAATTTAATTAATTTCAATTGGAAAACACCAAGAACACCTCAACCAACGGGAATGTTGTTGTTGTTGATTGAAAAATTAAATCGGTTGTTGTGTGAAAGAAGAAATCTGATGACGTTGGCAAATGTATGGGTATGGGGGTGTGTGTGTGTGTGTGTGCGGTGTCTCTTTCTCTTCACGTTCGTTGAGGTGAAAGTATTTCTATTGGACTACACATTAAATGGTTTAAGAACGATTGTATTTGCCCCAAATGTGCAACATAAAAACGGAAGCGATGAAGAGCAGCGACATGACCAGCACGGGCACGGGACCACTTAATAGGGAAAAGAAGAAAAGAATCATAATTAGCCAGGTGAATGGAATGAAGAGTCAGCGTCTCAGTAATCTTACACTTTAATGCCAGGGGAGTCGTCTGTGTAGAAACGCCACATTCCACCAGTGCCAGCACCGCCCGGAGCACGACTTCTGGCCGCTGTATTGCTGCTGGTTGTCTTTCTTTGCTTCAATGTGCTGCCACCACCAGCTCCGGCACTACGTGGCGCCGACAATTTGCTGGGCGAGCGTGAACCGCTGCCAACGGATGTGGAACTAGCAGGAGCAGGCTATTCAAATATTTATTTTAATTTAATTCACTTAAATTTGCAATGTTTAACTCACCATTTTCTAAAAATTTACAATTTGCTAATCGTGCAAGGCAAAACCCAAGACCGATTCTGATTGCTGACCTGGAAATTGTGAAGAGGAAGAAGAGACTTCGTGCCGAATCTTCGTGTTTTGCTGCTTTCGTTTTCCACGTCACAGTGGTCAGGGTTGCCAGAAATTTGGAGTCACCATAAGCTAGATTTAAGAAAAAAATAAGCTAGAATAAGCTAAATATTAAAAAAAAAGCTAAAACTATAAAAACACTTGGTGTATAACATTTAATATAAATTTTATTTTATTGATATATATCAAATATATAAACACAATGCAACTTCTTGTTCCTCTGTTTTTAATGACTTTGGAACAAATTAAATTTTGTTTGTTTGCGTATTGCCTTGCATGCACGCGACATGTTTTTTGGTTTAGCGCATAGTTTAGCCCCAAGTGTCAATTTACAAAAGGAGCAATATGGTTTTGTGGGGTCTGTTTGGACTTTGCGCAGCCACTCCTTAAATTCATTAAAAGTAGTCCACAAGTATTTTTTGGCATCTTCTCAAACTTAATATCGCATAATATAGCTGTAGAATGACCAAATACGAACCAAACGAAATATAACCATAAATTTAGGCACAAAATTGCACAAAATACCAAAAGTCTTCGAGAAATATTATTTTAGTTTGATTCGCCCCTTTAAATGACCATAAAAATACTTTGTAATTTTTAAAAAAAATCATGTAGAAATTTTTTTAAATCAAAATAAGCTTTTTGAAATAAGCTAGATTTCAAGCTATAAGCATTTTAACCACTTTCCAAGCCGATCTAGCTTAAAATAAGCCAAAATGGCAACACTAAATTGTGAATAATAGTCCTAAGGGTCACTCTAATTGCGCGCAAATGTGGAAAACATTCATTTTAATTTTTTAAGTTCTCTTAGTAAATTAATTTGATTTAAGACTGAATTGGGAATGGCAAAAACACATTTAAATCTGGGACAGTGGTCAGGGTTGTCGCTCGCTGCGTTATCGTTATCGATAGGCAACACTCTGCTGCGACTTTCGATTGTGGTTGACGGCTATGATTTTTGAAATATCGATGACAGACAAGTGAATATTGCCCATCTCTATTTCTGGCGCGAAATTGGCAGAGACAGAAATAAATTTAATAACAAAGTATAATGAGCTTCGCGAGCAGCTGTCTACGTTATGCCCATACGGATGGCTATACCGGCCTTCTGTATACGCCCAAGGATGGGGAATTTATCATCACTTGCGGCACAGATGGAGACATTCGCCATTGGACTTGCATTAGCGATGATGATCCTCGTTCGACGTGTTTGGGGGAATTTGTTATGTGCATTGCTCACACGGGTACCAGGCTATTGGCCTCCACGGATCGCAATACGGTCCATGCATATACATTTCCGGCTATGGATAGCGATGGCATACTGATGAGATTCACCGCACCAGCCACTTGTTTAAAGTTTAATGGTGGCTACACAGCTGCTGGCAGCGAGGATACCAACATTAAAGTGTTGCGCGGCGAAAGTGCCGGCAATGAAATCACTTTGGAGGGACACAAGGGTCCTGTTTTGGCCTTGGACTTGTTTCCCGAACGGAAGCTATTGGCTTCAGTGGCCGGCGATGGTCTTCTGAAGGTCTGGAACTTTGACACGGCAAAAGAGTTAAAAAGCATTGAAGGATTACCCCGTATCAATAGTTTTGAAAGTGCCTCCCTCTTCGGCACTCCCTGTTTTGAGCCCCAACGAGGCGGGGAATTGGCCTATGCTTTGGACAAGCAAATTGTAGTCTTAAACACATCCAACTGGGAAGAGGCCTATAGACTGATTGACGACCAGGTGTCTAGCAATTATAGTTGTTGTGCCTTCTCACCGAACGGCGAACGCCTGGCTGCAGGCACAACTGGCGGCGAGATTAGCATCTTTGATATGAAGAAGAGGAAAGCACTTGCTGTCGAGGGACCACCCAGCGATTGTAATGCCATCACTAATTTGGCCTGGCATACAGCCAATGAGAATGAATTGGGCTTTTGCGATGCCACTGGTCAATTGGGCACAATGGTACTAAGCGATGAAGTTGGAGGCAGTGGCGAAGGTGCCATAGAAGAGGCTCAAGATGAACTGCTGGACGGTGATGACTACATATATGAGGCTGAGGAAGCCACCGCTGGAGATGCAGATGCAAATGGCGAGGGCGATGATGGTGTGAGTTTAGAGAAATTAAAGCGACAAGTATTAAATTTAGATGAGGAAAACTCCCGTCAATCGTTGGCCAGCAGCGTAACGAGTGCTCCTGCTGCTCCAGCTGCTGTTCAACTGAAACTGTTTAAACAACAAGCAGCATTCCAACCTAGTGCCACTCCCATGGGTCTTGAGCATCGCTATCTAGTATGGAACGATGTGGGAATAGTCATTAGCCATGAAGATCCCACATCTGGGGATGGGTCCATTGATGTGGAGTTCCACGATGCCAGCATACATCATGCTCTCCACATTAGCAACTATAACCAACACAATTTGGGCAGTTTAAGTCGCAGTGCCTTGGTTTTGGCTTCGACAGAAACAACCAAATTGGTAGTCATTGCTCTGGCTGCTGCCGGAAATAAGGAATGGTCTCTGAATCTCCCCGACTGTGAATGTGTGGAGGCTGTGGTGGCCACTAGCCGGTTAATTGCTGTTGCTACCAGCTCCTATTTCCTGCGCATTTTCAGTGTCCTGGGTACCCAGCGTGAGATATTAACCATACCAGGGCCGGTGGTCAGTCTGAGTGGCCATGAGAATAGCCTAATGCTTGTCTATCACAGCTCAAGCCCCAGCCAGACGCAACAGTATCTATCAGCTATGTTGGTAAACATCAATGGGTTAAGTTTACGTGTCGAGCATCTTCCAGTGCCGCTTACGCCAGGACGACAACTCAGCTGGCTGGGTTACAGCGATGTAGGATCACCCGCTTTGGCCGATAATATGGGTATTATCCAGCTCTACAGGAAGAGCAGTAATGCTTGGTTCCCCATATGCGATACCATGAAACAGAGTTCAAGTGTATCCAATAATTACTTTGTGGTGGCTCTCTCAGAGCATAGGCAGATCATTCAGGCAGTGCTGTGCCGTGGGTCTTCGTATCCCATGACCAACCCGCGTCCCATGCTCCAAGAACTTTATATGCAAATGCCCTTGTGTAACTTTGAAATGGAAAAATCCGAACTGGAGGATTCTCTATTGCGGTCCAGTTTAATGCAAGTTGAGGGAGGCGAAAAGAAACAAAAAGAGACGGCAATTAGGTAATTATTAACTATTAATTTAAATGAAATTTTGTGATATAATTTCTCCATGTTTCTCAAGCCTTTTTGCTTTGGCATGCAGCAGTGAAGTTGAGCCGCGTGCTCGAGAACTTATTGAATCTATTGGTTGTCCCGATCTCTTGCAACTTGCTGTAAAATACGCCACTAAACGTGGACGCATACACCTCTCGGATCGTCTGTGTGAACTTCTACCTCAGTTGGAAGCGTTCCAGGAGGCCCGCAAGCAACAGAACTTATTAGGAGCTAGTGGTATATCAGCTACCATTGTTCTGCCTATGACACCCAACTCGGGCAGTCAAAACGGACCCAAGCTGGCGCCAAAAGCTATGGAATTGAATTCTGCCAAACGTGGTTCTCTCAAACGTTTTAGTAATTCCCCGAATCTCTTCAAATCGGCTGCAACTCGTCCATTGACACCGGAACCGGCGGCCGTCGTAGACACCCAAGAGAATATTTTTGGCGAAAGTGAGGCAGAATTGATGCCATCTGGTAAATGTATGGAATCCTCCGAGCAACGTACTCCTCTCAATTCGGTTAACCCGTTCGCCATGAAGCGCAAATTAGTCGATACCGGAGTCATTTTTGGTTCAGAAAAGCTTAAGCTCGCCAAGAAATGAGAAATAAAATAATAATAATAATAAGATTTAAATTAGATTTCGATTGTAAGAATATAAAAGATTGTAATTATTAAAATTTTAAAATTAATTTGCAGCGCGCAAATCATTACTCGCCTTGTCGATACTTCACTATCGATCGGTGTTATCGGTACGCCATTTTTTTCCTCTTTGCCTTCTTATCGTGTTCGTCGAGTATCGTTGGAAATCTACTTCAATTGTGGGTGTAACTTGGGGCTTCCCCTGCTTTACGTGTCAGTGAGCACGAATCAGTTTTTAGTTTGATTTTATAAAAAGTGTACAACACAGGCCGACATTATATAATTATACTCTACATTCCAATAACATACAAATACATTTTATTCGCGTAAAAAAGCGTTGTCGCAGCGATATTTTTAAGCCATCAAATCCATTAATATTTCCAAATTGTTCAGTTATACACACAGAGAAGTAGTAGAAGTGAGTTGGAAAATATAAATTAGTTTTTCTAACTTTGCAGCCCTTCAATTTACCGTTCTTCAAAATTCTACACGCACACACACACACACACCGTCGCACAGAAGAAAGGGCTATATAAGACACTTGGTTCCGTTGCATTCATTTCATTCGCTTTTCTCTCTCTTTCGCGATCAGTCGTCTCGTACTTAGTGTCTGTGAATGTCTTACGTGCGTGTGTGTGTGTGTATGAGTGTGAACTACCGTGTTATCATTTGCCAATTTTTTATTGCAGTTAAAAGAAAAGTGTTCAATAATAATAATTAGAAAGTAAAGGTTTCATAAAATTATTACAACATGACTAAGAATAAAAATCTTAAGAAGTCAAATGCAGACCAAAATTGGAGGTCAAATAATGCTGGCGGTTTTAATAGAAATAACAATCACTCAGGAGCAACAACATTTTTAACTCCACCGGCAACACCGCCCGCAAATGGAACCATACCCAGCCCCCTGCCCACCTCGAATGGAATGCCCCGCAAGCCAGCAATTCCATGGGGTAAGTCCTAAATCAAACTGCAGAATTGCTTATCGATGTGTATATTAAATTATATTATTTTATACTAGAACGCGAATTGGTTGGTAACTTCCTACTAAAATTGGCCGACAAGCAAGTGATCAATGCCCGTTCCAATTGGTTTGTGGATAAGCGAACAATGCGAGATTCCTTTGAGGCGCATCTTTCTGGCCTGCCGAATACCGGCGATATAAGGATCCGTCTATCTGTCAATGGAGCTTGGAATGTAAGTGATAAGTACACACAATTTACTTTTAATACAGATATGTACATACATACATATGTATTTATATATGTACGTACATATGTTTGCATATAACTCAAGGGGAACCTTTTGTTTGTTGCCTTTGTTCTGTCGTCAGTCTAATCAAAACTCAGTTTGTGTTACTACTACTATTGATTTATTTATTTATTTAAACACTCTCGACTCTCCCTTTCTCTCGGTCTCTCTCTTTTTCTTATTCTATACAATGTGTTAGTCATCTGTTTGAGTCTTTTATGGCGGTTTTTTTTTCTCTAAGTCTGGGTGAAACCGAGATGATCGCGTATGAAACCAGTTTGTTTGCTAGCCGGGGATTTATTTACATATATAAGTACTTTAAAGCTGTTAAACTGATATCAATTAATTTTATTAATAACGAAATTCATATTGATACATACAGTGAATATTCTCAAAGCAGACAACTGTATTGGAGGGATAATCCCATTGTACGGCAAGAAAAGATCACTAAAGTAATATTAGAGTATTCCCTTAGACATGGTTTTACAGTAAAAACTTCTTTATTGGGCTGTCATCATGAATTTTCACTGTACCATTATCTATTTCCGTTTAAAGTGAAGCCAAGTGATTCAAAATGCCCGACGGCAAATAAAACAAAATTAATAACAAAGAACTTATAAATATTTTGTTAGCTCGAAAGAAAATTTTTAATCATTAAAAACAACTTGTAAATGCAGCAAATCTAGAAAACTTAGTACTAAAAGTATTGGCTGCATACAATGTTAGATTATAGCAAATTAAAGAAATAACCCAAAGGTAAAACATTCACTCAAAGAAAATAATAGATACTTGAAATATTTTAAAGCACAACAAATTAATTTAAGCTCAAATGACAAAGAAACTTTCAAGTTAAGAATGTGTAATTAAGTTACACCTGGAGTAAAACAATTTAATGAATAAACACAAACTTTTGCATTTTATTTTTAGTTATTTGCATCGAAAATTGTGAGCACATATTTATTTAGTTATTGTTTTACCCTAATCAGATTTGTTGTTGTTGGTAGAGTGTAGAGAAAGTAAAGAGTTGGGAATTATAGTTATATGAATACGTTTTAATTAATGCAATAGTTTTTGGACAAGTAAGGATAAGGATAATAGAAAACACAAATTCAAAATCTTTTCTCTTGCTTTTCTCAAAAAGTCATTAGACCGTTGGTGCATCATTTCTTTGTCATTTTGAGTGGCGATCTCAATATTTGCTAGCCAATTAAGTTTTTCATATTAAGGAAATGCAATTAGATCCGTTTCGAACCGCCAATTGACAGACAAAACTGATGCCAAAGCCCTGACTGTGTATGTTTATAATATTTCAATTTTGTTTGTTTAACGTTTTTGCTGATAGGCAAAAATAGTATAGAAAAAAAGCCATACAAAAGTTTCAGATTGCCAATGAATGAATGATAAACGAAAGCCGATTGCATTTGCGTTTTTACAGATTGGAAACTTGTTACATCGGACCAATTTTCTTATGAATACACCACGCGGCGATTCAAATTATAGAATTAAAAGTTTCTCTCTCTGTGATTTTCGCAAAGAGAAGTTTAATGCGATCGATGAGAAGCATCGTCAAAGTGATATATTGGATGTGCCAGGCAATGTCCCAGGATTATCAATTGTCGAGGGTCAAAGTAAGATAACAGAAGGTTGGCAATTCACATTTACATTCTCAATTGTGTCTTTATTACTTATACTTTTACTTGTAGAGCATATTCTTGATGAGGAGGCAGAGACCATGCCTCTGATGTATCAGAAGACCCAAAAACAGCAACAGATAAAGGACTTTGAACTGAGTTCCTGGGGTTGTTATATATGTCAGCTAAATTTTGATAATATTGAGAAATACGAAGAGCATGTGGAATATCATGGCGATGAATCGGATTTTCAATCGCTTAAGAAAATGGAGAAATAGTAAGCAATAACTTTGATATGAAAAACATTTTGAATTCATTTAATTCTTTGAATTTTTCATTGTGTTTAGCCCATCTCCCATGCTGAAATTATCATATCAAAACTGCGTCAACAGTCATTACTTTGGTTTCACTTTAACGACCGATCAGCCGGATATGATTATTGAAAAATTTATAATTGTCCAGTCGAGGCAGTTTTATTATGTTTATAATGCTAGATTGCCACTGGAGATAAGCGAAAGTGGTGAATTGCGCTTCTTTGTGGACTCGCATGTCTTTATGATATTGCGGGAGCAGCCAATTGTCATTGGTTTCAGGTGGAAGGGTGAAAGCTATGTGGAACAACATCATTTTATGCGCACCGAAGCCTTGCCCAAGGCCAGATTCAATATAAATCCCTATCGTTTGTCAAATAAGGACACCTTTCGTTGTGGTAGCTTGGCCCCGGCCAATCCTCCCACTCAGATGTTTAGCGCCCTGAAGCATGAGGATGCTCAAGTGCATTTGGCTCAATTTGATAAACATTATCGCAACTATTGTGAGCTAGACAGGGAATTGACCCAAGAGAATCTGGGTGGAACTTTGCGCACTTTGCTACAGGTGGAGGATATTGAGCGATTGCAGCATTATCTAGAGCTAAAGCAATCCAAGATGGAGCTACATCAATTTGGACGAGAATTGTCGGTGAAAATGCAAACGAATACAAGAAATGCCGAAGATGTAGTCTCCCCGGGCGATGATGTGTTGATCATCAATGAGCGTGCCACTCAGGAGACAGGCTCAAGTATACGTCAGTTGTTGGAGAATCATAATTTGATATTGGAATTGGCACTCAAGGATTTCGATTCCATTAAACAATGGGCTCGCAAAGTGGATGAGAGATTTGGTGCGCTGGACAAGCAGCGCCATGAACCTCGTGTCTACTTTGCCCGCATTCTGGGCGTATCCACGCAACGGGTGAATATCACCTGTGAGCGTCAACTGCCGGATAATACAACCTATACGTTGATATTTCGGCCGGTTCGCGCTGTGATGCGCTATCAGTATCGTGCTCTCCAGCAATTGGCTCTCACCAGGGCCGCCGATGTGCAGCGTATACTTTTTCCCGCTGACACGACCAGGCAAAGGGTTCCAATTGGTGCTTTGAAACTGTTTAATCAAGATATTGCCAATAATCCGGAACAATTAAAGGCAGTTCAACATATCTCGTTATGTGAGAAATTTTCCGCTCCATATTTAATATGGGGTCCACCGGGGACTGGAAAAACGGCCACCATTTGTGAGGCCATCTATCAGTTGTATGTGAATCGACCGAAAACTCATATTCTAGTTCTCGCTGGCTCTAATACGGCTTGCGATGAGATAGCCTTACGTTTGCTAAGGGCCATAGCCCAAGCGCCGGAGAGCCAACCGCGTCCCTTGACACGCATCTTTGCCGCCAGCTGTGATCGGCGCATAGATAACATTGATGATCTCCTGCTGGAGTATTCCAATATGTATGCACTGCATTTCTATCCTGCTGTGCAAGCAGTTCATCAATATCGGATTGTTATCTGTACTCTGAGCTTGGCTGGCAAATTGTCAACCGGCGGTTTCGCCCGTGACGAGGACAAGCAGCATGTGTTCTCCCATGTGTTTGTCGACGAGGCTGCTGCCTCAACAGAGACCGAAGTCCTGATGGGCATCACATGCACGATTGGCCCGACAACGAACCTAACGCTATCCGGTGATCATAAGCAACTTGGACCGGTGCTTCAATCTCAGCGTGCGAATGATTGGGGTCTATCGGTATCTCTTTTTGAGCGACTCTTGGCAAGGAAATGTTATAGAGCAGATGAAAATGGAGAATACAATGATTCTATTCAAACGCGCCTTATACGCAATTTCCGTTCCCATCCGGAAATTGTGGCCGTCTACAATAATCTCTATTACGATGGCACACTTATAGCTGAGGCTCCTATGAGTGAGTTTTTTTTTTAGTGGAAATTGAATTGAAACTAAATTTTGATTAACTTTTTATTTGGTTTTTAGAAAATGTTTGCCTGTTTAATAATTGGTTCTATACGCCCAATGATAATTTTCCCATAATGTTTCATTCGGTTTTTGGCAATGTCATGAACACAAAGAGCTCAGTGAGGTAAATGATTTATTGATTGAGAATTTCTTATATCGAATATTAATTTGTATTCTCTGATTTGCACAGCCTTTGCAACAACAAGGAGATCGATGTTGTTATGGACTATGTCAAGGATCTTATGTATTTTGGTATTAATGGTCAGAAATTGGCACAAACCGATATTGGCATAATATCGCCATATAAGAATCAATATCAACGTATCCAAGAGCAATTAAATATGCGCAATTGGTCACAGATTGATTGCGGTTCTGTTGAATTGTTCCAGGGTAAGGAGAAGCAGATCATTATAGTGTCATTTGTGCGCTCCTTTACACCGAAATTGGGTTTCCTGGACAATAGAAGGGTAAGTGGACATCAATCGATGTTGGAGGGGGGTGGAAATTTGTTAATAAACTTCAAATTCTCAAAATTGTTTATATAGCGTCTGAATGTGTTGCTGTCGCGGCCAATGTCTTTGCTTATCCTTATTGGCAATCCAAAAACTCTCAGCCAAAATCAAGATTTTCGTCATATTATTGAAATGTGCCGTGATAGGAAGACTTTGGTCGGTTCACCCTACTTTATTGATACACCGGTCGAGGAAACAATCACAATAAGAACTGGAAATGCTGCTGCTCAAGAAAGTGCTACAAGAAGATTGTCAGAAACACCACAACAACAACAAAAACAACAACAGCAGGCTGTTAAAAACTCTTTGGGCCATAGTTTCAAACGAAGTAATAAACTATATAATGATTACTATTCTCGCCAGAGGCACAGAAATTTTGAGCAAAAGTTCTTTCATACTGCCGGGTCATTTAATCCTATCCCTAATCTATTCCCTATCCTATTTAATATGGGCCTTAATTTTTGTTGCCCTTGCGTGTTGTTAATGCACACAATTGGAATCTGTTAATATTAATTCTTGACTTTTCCCTCAGCGACTAAGACCAGCAATAACAAAGGCCAACAGCAGGCAACAAAACTGTTTTACAACAAGGACGAGCTACTCAAACTGGGAGGATTGAAACAGAAATCGGAATTGGATAAAATATTTGATGAATTGCCAGCGCCGCCACAAACACTTTATGTGGATAGGCAAAGCGAGACAATTCGGCTGATCACCAGTCAAATAAAGCAACTTAAAATGGAAGAGAGCATTAAAGCCAAGGCTTCCACAACTGCGGCGACATCTGCAAAGTCCACCAAACCAATTGTGAACAATCCCAAGCCACCTACTGCTGGTTTAACAACGTCTGCGGCATCTACTCCTCGTCCAATTGCGACAGCTAAAGTTGCGTCTACTATTCGTACAACTGTTGCTCCTGTGCAAGCTAGAACGGCTACTCCTGCATCTGCAACTTCGACTACTACTTCTCACAAAGATACAATAAGATTGGGCTCGTCTATCTTCATGGAGGCCATAGAGTTTCCAACCACACAAAAGAGTCACAAACCCAGTGCTCCACCCATGACTCCACCCAGGGCTACACGTTATAATCTAGTGCCAACTGAATCAACACGCTTTGAGTATTCATCACACGCTCATGAGGAGCGTGCCTCCTCCTCCCGGTACGCTTCCTCTCGTTACGCTTATGTACCCGACAGTGCTAGCAGAACCTATGCCTCGTACCGACCGCCATCACCGCCGCGACCAACGGCGACCAAAAGCAAATGTATCATTTCATAATTTTCATTTCATTTCAAATTATTGGCTTCTCTCCAACACAGAGAAGCTTTATATATATATATATATGAGAACTTAGACGGGGGCAAAGCCGCCGCCGTTTTGTTTCTCTGTTTTGACTTTGCTGTTTCGGCTCATTGCATCGGGAGCGATCCGCGGTTCCATGTGCCAAGGCAGCGATACTACTTACCAAATAGATTCGCAAATGGGGTATGTATCCAGACATCGTCCTGGATCTACATCAGTTGCGAATGTATATGATTGATAATACATGGGAATATGGATCACTCTGTGATCAGTTTCTTTGTTCATTTATATTATTTTTTTCTGCGACCCAAGGAAATGTTTTTAATTTCGTTTTAGTCGAATGAGATGAAAGGATTTAATCTTGCATTAGATTGGCTTTCATTTCATTCGATTGAAACGATGTTGGAGCATTTCTCAAGCATCAACGCATTCCAATGAAATCAGTTATGTTTGTAATTACATATGTGAGAGAAATCACACACACACACACACACTATAATATGTATATTACTTGTTGTGGGCTTATTATATGCCCTATAATTCATGACAAAACACAAAAGCTATTACTTTGTCAAATATAATCCAAACATCATTTCAATAAATATTCAATGCTATAAAAATTTTGTTTTATATATCTCTTTTTTATTATAATGCCAGTGGAATTTGATTGTGTAACACATTTGTCATTATTCTATTGACATTTAAAACAATTTTAATTGTACTTGGAAAAATGACATTTCATTGCAAACGATTCATCATTATAAATTGAAACTGTTTATAAGCTATAGCAAATAATCTTATCGAATGATGATATAAATGAATTGAAATGAATAAAATATTGTCTACAATGTGTTTTGGCTTGTTAGAATTAATTTATACTTTTGTGCTTCCTGGTCTTTTTCAACTTTCTATTGCATACTTTAAGGAGCGAATCTCCACTTTTTTGACATCCTAACAGTCTTTCTATATACAATTTTTGGAACTAAGTTGGCTCTGACTAAATTGTTTTATATACATGTCTATATATAGATGTGCGTTATTTCATTTGTGTTCAGTTGTTTGATATACTTTTCGAGAATTCCATGCAAATTACAATTAATATAGTTATTTTTCGATAAAGGGCCATAAGGGAAATTCCTTAAAGATTGCGCGAATTGATATAGACATTGTCTTACCAAGGGCAAGTAGGATGAAAGCTGCAGCAGGCAGAGCAATCACCAGTGGGAGTGCCAGTGCCAGGATGACGGCACCGCCGCTATCGTCACACTCGACGGGAGGACGCAAGCGTCAGAGCATGGCTTCGGCTCACGGTGGAGCGGGCGATGGTGGCGCTGATGTAGGTGGTGGAGTCTGGAAGGCAACAGGAGGCCGTCGGCTTGGTGGATCCGAGAGCCATGGAACGACAACAACACCACGACTGGAGCAGCCAACAATTGCTTCGGCCTTGAGGGCGGCAAGCAATCGCGAAGCAATCAAACAGCAAAGGGAACGAGCAGCTGCAGCGGTGTCTGCCAATTTGAATAAACCCGTGAAAGTGGCTACCAGGGCCAGGACTGGAGGAGGAGGAGGACTAGTGGGAGTAGCTGCAGGCGCCACAGCAGCTGCTGCCAAAAGGCAGCGGGATCTAACATCGAAACAGGCAACAAGAGCTCGTCTCTGGGCACCCAAAAAGGCAAGTGGAAATGCTCCCTCCACTGGCGGCGGCATCTCTCATATGAGGAAGGACAACAACAAGTTGAAGGAAGTCAAATCTCTGGGGACTCTAAATGTGATTAATGATCATCCAGCTATCATTTCCAAGGAGGAGCACCTACTGGAAATGGCCATTCAAACCAATGAAGCTGAAATTCTTGATCATAATCTTCTAAGCGGAAATATAAGAATTTTGACACCATCACCCCATGTGGTCACTGAAATTGACAAATGCCGGCGGGAGGCCAAGACAAAGGCTGATCGTCAAACCATACGTCGTTTTACACCACACGAACAGGAGGAGGAGGAACATCTGGACAAGCTGAAGGAATTCATGGATCGGAATGCGGTGACGAAACGTACTCCCAAAAAACCTCCACCAGTAACCTACGGAACCTATGATCATCAATTTAGCAATGTCTTCAAGTCCATGGATGATTTCTTTCGCTCTGAGGTACCCAAATCCGAGTCCATAACGAACATTAAGGAGCGCATCAAACGCAAGGAAGTCGAGCTGATGAGTCTCTTTGATAATATGGACAATATGGCCGACAAATCTGACGTTGAGTATTAAAACCAAAAATCCATTTCTAGATCAATCAATCGAACACATCAGATTATAAATTGTTTGTGTAAAAGTTTCTTTCTTTTGGAATCCTCCTATTTCGGCCACGGGCTATGGCATACATAAGTAAATGTTTTAAAAATAAATGACCAGATAAAAATTAAGAAAATGTATTTTATTTCTTTTATTTTTGTCACTTGGTCATTTAGGGTCAATAACTCTCTATTTAAGATTTAAACTATCTTCCTTCATTCCACTAAGTTTCCTCAAAATTGGCTCAAAATAGTCCACTTGGGGTTAGTTATGAATCCCAAGAACAAAATTTACCCATGTGAGCCCAAGTCTTTGGTTTTATTAATAATATTTAGTATATCCTGATCTTGATAGAGTATATGTTCTGCTCTTTTAAAGGAAATGTGTAGCGAACAAAAATCTGCTGATATTTAAAATTATTTATTGTGAACTCGTGTCAAACTTTTAGCCAGTCATTATCAACATCGCGTAACTGAGACTGGGGCAATAAAAAAATCAGAAGATATAATTGTACAAAAATTTTTGTTTTAACAGCAATTTGAAGTGCAAAAGTCACCAAGTTGGTTAGTAATTTCCGCTTAGCCAAGCACTTAGACCGGGGCTAGCAGCCAACCCACCAACCAAGTAACCAGTTGTCATTATGATGGCCACTTTCACTCGCACAACGACGTGCCCAACGCTTTCCCGCAAAATGTGGCTCAGTCAACGTGAAGTATCTGCATGGCACAGATCGACTTGAGCGCAATGGAAAATCATAAGAAATTTCCATACGATATACGCGAACTAGAGCCTTCAATTAATGCCGAGCTTTTGCAATACTTTAAAGGTGATTATCAAAATAATTTAGATTGGTAATTTCTTAACAATATTTCATATCGTCATAATCGTCTTCAAGGCGAGCGCACAGGATTCGTTCAAGTAGGACCCGAAGGCTTCTTTTTTCCACATAAATACAAGTTGGAAGCGGAAAACTATTATAATTTTGAAGCACGTGCCGATGATATATGGATAACTACAGTCCCGCGATCGGGAACCACCTGGTCCCAAGAGCTTATTTGGTTAGTGGCCAACAATTTGGACTTTGAGAAGGCTCAGAGTAGACCCTTAACCGAACGTTTTCCATTCCTTGAGTGAGAGATTTTTCAACTCTACATGTGATAAACATTTAATTGGTTTCCAATTTCCTGGTAGATTTCCTCTGTTTGTGCATGATGCGGTGAAAGCCGAGTTAATGGAACAAAATAAGAATGATTCCCAGTCTTTGTCATTTCTTGAACATATATCCAGGCCTGGCTATGAGACTTTAAATGAACTTCCCACAAATCAGCGACGTTTCATTAAGACACATTTTCCCTTCTCGCTGATGCCGCCAAGTGTCTTGGAAAAGCAATGCAAGGTGAGTGAAAATTATATAGATAAATCGTTATTTTGTGTCTACAATTTGGCATACTCTCCAGATCATCTATGTATCTCGTAATCCCAAGGATGTGGCCGTGTCTTATTATCATCTCAATCGTCTATTTTGCACTCAAGGCTATGTGGGTGACTTCGAACGCTATTGGCGTTATTTCCAGCAGGGATTAAGTAAGAAGCATCTGCAAGAAAACAGGAGTCCATTTGATATCTGTTGCTTTTATTATAGATCCTTGGTTGCCGTATCACAGTCATGTCAAGGAGGCCAAACAGCATGCCCATCTGCCGAATGTCCTGTTTCTACGATATGAGAATATGTTGGTGGATTTGGCGGGAACCATTCAAAAGATTGCATCCTTCTTGAATTGTCCACTAAATCCCGGGGATTTGGATAAGTTGCTTGATCATCTAAGCATACATAATTTTCGGGAAAATAAATCCGTGAATATGCATGAAATGGCAGCTGTTGGGATTACCAAGCCAGGAGAAGCTGGTTTCGTACGCACAGGTGGCAGCGATGCCAAAGGACCGCAAGAGTTTCAGGATAATCCCATGTTATTGTCAAGCATCAATGAGTGGATCGAAAAGAATTCCGATACAATTAAGACCATTTGAATAAAGTTAACATTTCAATAGTGTGCTCTAGCAAATTGTTTTTCTACAGGAAGCCGTAATCCGGCGGACTCTTTGTATTTGGTTGAAATTTGAACTAATCTTAGACCTAACGTATTTGCACATTAAAGTTATCCACACTGGCTGCCGCGATCTGTTTGTGTATCTCATTGACCTCTGCTTGGGTTAAGGTACGTTCCATATGCCGATAGACGATGCGAAAGCAAAGGCTATTTTTACCAGTCTTTGGATGCTTGAATTTGTCCACAAGACTTATCTATAGAAAGAAAATATTAGAACACATGTTAGAGATACATTTCCAATGATCAGTCAACTATTAACCCACCTGCTCCACCATGTCTCCAGCCACTGAACGAACTAAATCGTAGAAATCATTGGGCGAGAAACCCGCATCTAATTCTACATCGGAGGGCAACCAGAAGGATAAATCATTTGTGCATTGCGGATAATGCGAAACGGCTTTGTACTTGGGCAGGTTGTGGATATCCTTTTCACTAAATTGCGAGAGAAATCCACTGTCATTTGACCAGAAGAGACGAATATCGGGAATATCAAAGAGCACCATGGCCAAACGTTCCAAACCCACACCGAAGGCATAGCCAATGGACTGATGAACGCCAGCCTGCTGGAGAATCTCATGCCGCATGATACCACAACCCAAAACCTCGAGCCAATTGTCTTTGAAATAGATTTCAAGTTCCCAGGAGGGTTGGGTGAATGGAAAGTATGTGTCCACCCAGCGGTATTTGATGCGCGGGCCAAACAAATCCTTTGTCAGACCAACAAGGACATGTTTCATTTCGTGCTCCATTAGCTTGACAGCTTCCAGAGTATGGCAGGGTTGCTTTGTTTGATCCATGATTTTTGCTGAAGGCAATATGTGTCGCGGATCGGCTAATTTGCCGGACCACGTCTCTTCGAATAGTTCCAGCCCGGGATTACGTTCAAATAACTTATCTTTGGTTACAAGACGCACTGCATCGGCTTGATGAAACACTGGATAGTGTGTACTATCGATTTCATCACGCCTATAGACCTCACCGACGACCAGGAAATTGTCCAATCCACCAGAAATCAATTCAACCTGATGGGCTGTGGTGTGGGCTCGCAGTAATTGATGCTTATTAATGTAATAGCAATCGGATTTCTGCCTGCTCACATGATCACTGGGTATGAGCAGATTGTCAAAGTTTTGCTGCACTGTAACCACAGGATTCATCTTATCGTAGACCGAGAAGAGTGGATTCCCGCGCTGATTTCTGTACGCTCCATAGAAGTAGTCTATAAATCGATATTCAACGATTACATTACATGGACAGACAAGAGATTGTAATCATCACTTACCTACGATTCTTTGCCGTATAATTGAGAGTGGATGATCCCGCTGCAAATGCTTGTTAGCTCCCAAATATGACAGAATTTTGGGCGTTACATTTGTCCAGCTATCAGTGGCGTACGTGCTCCCATTTACCTCCAGCTGAGCGGGCTGATTGGATGTGGCCGTGGGAGACGGTGTCGGGGCGGATTTCTCTGTGGCGGCGGCACTACTGCTAGATCGAGTCCTTGAGCCACCCACTACTGATGCTAGGCGGCATAGCGCGCCAGGAGGCAGACGTAACGACAATTGCATTATTTTAATTGCACTTGCCAACAGCGTTGCCACAGGCTGAGAGTAAGTTGCTGCTGCTGCCAAATTTTAACCAAAGTTGCCAGACTGACCATTTGTAACAGCTGTCAAAACGGAACCAGTGAACGGAACTACAAAAAAGTAGTTTTTATAAAATTATTGTTTATTTATGTCATCAATATTTGCAAGACAAATATCACAATTTTCTTAGCTAGTGTTAAGAAACTTTCAATTTATGTTTAATTACAAATAATATATGTAGTTAAGAAAAGATTTAACCAGTAATATGTAAACACAGTTGGGGAGATTCGCATTTAACCTAAATGGGAAAAACAGTGCAATTAACATTTTCGAGATCTGTTAGTTGGCTGTTAATTTTCAGGGAAAAGTGTGAGTCAAATGATTTTATTATAAATAAAATCATTTAATTATATATAAATTTAACATCAAATGCTTGGCCTTTTGTTCCACAGTGCAATGTTACAAAAAAATCGTAATTTTCGGATACACAAAAATGAATTTTGACACACTGAACAAGCACGCCTATGTGGCCTAACGGACAAGGCGTCTGCCTCCTAAGCAGAAGATTGTGGGTTCGAGTCCCATCATGGGTATGGGTTGTACTTTTTTTCTCAAATTTAATAATAAATTGTCTTTTTTTTTTTATTAATTTCAATTTGTTTTTTTTTAGTTTTTACATTTATTTATTCGTGATTTCTTTATATTTGTACAAACATCAACATGGTAAAATTCGCTTAATTCGTATTTTTGTTTTTGATGGCAAATAAAATCTAAATAAATTTAAATCATCGAGGGAATTTTTTGAACATTTATTTAAATTAATTAAAGTTTCATTTTGAGATGCTTGCGTTGGAATTTGTTGAATATATGGTGTATATGTGTTTATTTATATGCATATGAGGTTACAGAATGAATAACTAAGAGAGTCTTAGACCAGAGGATAACTGGATGCAGAGGCAATGCCACACTGGTTCTCCTTGTTGCGGGACATTTTAATGAAACCTTTATCACCCCAGGTGGTACCCCACGAGTTCTTCACTAGCCAATAATCGGAGCCATCTTTCTCGGTACCATAACCAACGACAAGTACACCGTGATCCAAATTCTCAGCACTGCAATTGGGTTCATCATAGACACCTTCGGAGTAAAACTGGAACGATTGTTGTGAGGCATCAATGGCAACCGAAACAGGTCCAATAGTGGCGACAGCTTGGGCCAGTTTCTTCTCATTGCCCTGGGGAATATCAGCGAAGCCGCGATCGGTGGCTCCAATGGAGTTCTTATCGAAATGGCAGGAATCATCGATTCCCTCATAGGCATACGATTTCTCTGTATCAATACCACCATTATCCTTGACATAACGGAAAGCATTGTCCATGAGACCACCATTGCAACCATTATTGCCATATTTAGTCGAGCAATCAACCAGATTCTGTTCGGATAGAGAGACTAGAGTGCCAGACTTGCGGAAATGTTGTCCCTCAATGGCGCCAGTGCTGGAGAAGGCCCAACAGCTACCGCAATGTCCCTGATCCTTGACCTCAGTCACAGCTCCCTTTGTGCGCCAATCCACTGCAGTGGGCAGTTTAACATGTTCCGGCGAGATGAAAGTAACGCCGGTGAAGCTTTCATCAGTACTACTGCAGGAGAAATACAAAAAAATAAGAAAAACTGGTCTTATAGGAGTCTTTGGTTTTTTTCTTACCGCAGTTGCTTGTGCAGGGTATAGTTGAAGCCGTTCATTGTCTCCCTGAACTCATGGTGCAACATATCGGCATATTTATTCAGAGCCAACTTATAGCTCACCTCACCGGTAGCATATCGTTGATTATGCTTAGCAATATGATGCTTATTCTCGTTGAAAATCTTCATCCGGAAAGTCTCCTCAGTCGAATCTGCATAGTTCTTGCGGTGTTCCAGCTGAAATTATATATATAAAATAAGTTTAGGTATATGTACCTTAATTTGCTGATAACACTATGTCGTTATACACTCTCTTTGTCTCTCATTCTGTCATTATCAGTGAAGTTCTATGATTAGATACGTGAGGTAGAACCGAAATGCATTCAATTTTTCCAGTACCTACTTCTTACCTAACAACAATTAATCTATAATTTTGGTAACTAAAGCAAAGTACCTTCTGATTTACCTTGGTTTACCAAAGACCATTCCGTTGATAACTAAAACACGCCGCTGGGATAGGCTATCAATGTTCGCCCAACTACTCAACCACCCTCTCCAGTAGTGGCTCATAAATATTGACCATAAAACCTTTTAACGATTGACTGACAACAGCAAACAAATACGAAAACATTTCAACCAACGTGTTTATGTATTCATCGTAAAATCTAGCGTAGACTGCTAATATTTGCCAAAAAATTTATAAGCAATTGATAATTTGAAATGCTAAAAGGTCGAACTTGCACTTACAACATATGTAACTTACAATGTTCCTGCATTCCGGATGTAATCGTTATCTTATCTTTTCCGTGTAACAATGGACCAACTGTCCAAATATCACATACCACATAGCGTGTCTCGAAAAAGAACTACAAATAGTGTGGTCTCTAAGCTAGGGGAGGGCACATATTTTGTGCTTAATTTAGATATATTTTAGCTAAAAATATTCATTTGTCACGCTGAATTTAAAGTAAAAGGTCGTTGAAATCATCGAATGGGTAATTTTGAATCAACTTTAACTTTAAAAGATTAAGGTAATGCTTTAGGAAGAATTTAATTCCTTTATAACTGCAATAACAACAGTGAACTAGACAGAAAATATTTCCTTTAAATTAAAAATAAACCTCCCACGTTGTTTTTGATATGTAATCGAACCAACTACGAGGGGTAACCAATCCCTGCCTATATTCGTTCTTTCTAGACGGCTTTCGACCAATAAATATTCCTATTTATAAGATTTATGGAAAGAAAACGTGTAAAACTAAAGACTCTTTAAATTTACGAGAGAAATATTCATTCTTAATGACCCGCATTTCATTGTAGCCATCAAAGACGTCTCCTTGGGTGCTGTCATGTGTGGAACATGCATAATTATGTTGGACAATTGACAGACAAGTGCAAAGCAAAGCAGAATATGGACCCCTAAAAAGCAACAATTGTCACCCAAGTAGAAAGAGGAAAGGGGCCGAGGTGGGGCAGTTCTCCATTGGACATTGCGTGTTTTTTGGTCGGCTGGTTCAACTTTCGTATAATTGACATAATTGATATGAATTCGAGGCGACACACTCATTCGATCTCCATATATAACATTCCATTGAGGCGGGCAGCAGAAGATGGAGTCGGGGGGAAAAAACAAACCATATTGATTTTTCCACGATTCAGATAGAAATTTCACACATTTTGTTTGTTTGGTTTTTTTTTTCAGTATTATTATTATTGTAGGCGACATTAACAACATGATAAAAACGTATGTTTTTTTTTAAATTTCAGTTACCCTAATTAAATGCACGTGGATATTCTAAAAACGACGCCATATCATTATATCCATTGTATATAGTATAGTTTTTAGCTAGATTTATGGCCGGTTGGTCTTCTTCATCATCATCATCATCGTCATATCATCATCATCATCTCATCCATCAGTATAAAATGGAATACTCTTGGTTCAATGCATTTTTTAGGAAAATTCGTTGCATTTGTTGAGTATCTCGATATTGTGGGCTAGGTTAAGGCAAAAAAGTTTCTCGTTTCCTTTAGTAGAAACTACAGACGCTCCATTTCAATTTCACATCGATCATCCGGCGTATCAGTGGGTGCAGCAAATCCAACTCCTGTCGATGTTGTGGGTCCTTCGGTTAGTGGCAAGTTATTGTATTGACGCCTCCTACGCATTATATAGGCAAAGATAAAGCCATTGACCACCAGCAATACGGCCACAATTATTGTGGGTATTACCACATCGACGGTTATATTCAAATCATTTTTATCTGAACTAGTCATTTTGAAAGATTTTTTAGTCTGTGTTTATATATTTTTTATATAATTTTGTGTTCGAATTTTAATAGCACGTTTTCTGTTTGGAAATGACGCGCGCGCTTTTTCTCTCTGGATTCCTTTAATTTCTTTTTTATTTTCTCTCAATTTAACGCTCTCTCGCTTTTTCTCTGCAGTTCCGTTACTGCGACCGTTTGTGCTGAGTGTCTGGCGGTAAATAACGAAAATAGCAGAGCGCCTCTCTTTCAATGGTGACGCCTGAAATCAAAGGCGTAGCCAGGGGGATTGTAAATCTTCAATGTCTTTTGTCTGCAATTCGAATTCTCTAAGGGTAAGGTTTCTACATATTTTCAGGATGAAGAACAACCAGCGAGAATGCAGGAAAGGAATAGCAAGGTTTCGGGCAACAGCTCTTAAAGGGTTTGGTTTTTTACGATTGGTTGAATACTTTTTCTGTAATTTTGCCCGCCAATCCCAAAAATGAAAACTTGAGAAAACGCGCTCTAAAGTTTACGAACGCTCGTATACCTGCTCGGCGGCCGACTGCTCTTAGTGCTGTATCTTCGAAAATAATTCGAATTGTCTTTCCAAAATTGGCAGACATATTCTTAGATATATTAGGAACAGATTTAAGCAATAAAAAAAATTCGATTTTTTGAGCCTCCTAAAGCAGGCTCCCCCCTTCAGTCTTTTCCCCTCGCTACGTCCATGCCTGAAATTGTTGGCGGTGGTGGTGGGGCTTTGCCCGCATACAAGCAAATCTAAGCACATATACAAACACACAGGACCGTCACACCGATTTGACTACGTCAACGTTTTTTAGCATTGCGATAAGTTTGAAAAATCATTAGGCTAGTTTTTGTTTTTCTATTGTTTACAAACTTAAGCCGATGACTAATATTTAATAAAGCTTAAAGCAAATCTTAAATCTTTGTACATATTAAAAAAAAATAAATTCAAAAGTCCTTGATGCAAACCGTAATATTTTACCCTCCTGCCTTACATGTTAGTCCGGTCCTGTCTACGCGGGTTTTTGACAGTTGGGAGGGGATGAAACGGTTCCGCAGGCGTATTGAAAATTAACCGGTTTTTTTTCAAAAAGAACTCCTCTGATTTATGTTTATGCTTTTGTACATAGGAGAGGCGGTTTTGGCATTGGTGTAGGTAGTTGTAGATATCGAACTGAACCAGTTGTTGGCATAATTGGAAGAGCAGCACGTCCAAAAAATATTTCTTTAATATCATGAATTTTAAAAGTTTTGCAAGTCAGCACTTGCTTGTTTTTCTGCGCTGATTTTTTCGTGCACTTGTCTCTGCCGCTCTCTCAGCTTTCGAAAACTTAAAGCTTTCAAATTGTTTTTTTCGTTTTTGGCATAAACAAACATTTGATAAGGCCCCAGAAGCAAAGTCACACGCCATTTCTGGTAAACGACCCCCCTGTCAGAGCGCGTTTCATAAAAACTATCGCAAAATAAAACGCATTTGTCCCATGGTAGGGTATGTGGGGAGGGGGAAGGGGAGGTTAGTGTGCTTATCACATCAAGCGAGTGACTGACTGTCTGTAAAATGTGTTGATGAAGGGGCCAACAACTCAGTTAATTATGCAAATATAATATAAAGTTCAATTTGTTGAAATAATGCTGATAAAGCACTTTGGACTGCACTCACAATCATACAAAGTCCCACTATCACACTCACAAGAGAACTTATCAATGAAATATTTTGAAATTGCGCGCGCGCGTTCTCGTTTCATTGAGTCACTTTGGAATTTATGGGCAGCACTGGCAATGTGGGTGTTTAAAGTGTGACCATAGTATTGCCACAGAGTAGTCTAGAAAACCGTTACAAATATTTCAAACATTCCATGATAACAATGTTATTCAAATAACAACTTTGCACTTGACTTGGCTCTTAAAATTCATGGGGTTAACTAGATTTTAACTATCAATTAATGTACATTTACATAAAATTTTAGATTATTTGTCTCTTCTGGGGTTTACAAAATTTAAACCATTAATGTTGGCACTTTTTAACGATATTAGAATATTAATCATAATTATGGATTTATGGTGAATATCAAATTTTATGAAAATCCCCGGGGCTTACAAGACTTTAATAATATTGTACATTATTATGGATTTAGAAAATTAAAGGAACTAAAATATATAAAAAAAACATGACTTGTCGTCATTTAAACATTATTGAATATTATTATGAATTTATGGTACATGACAAATTGAGGGGAAATTTCAAAAAATATAAAACATCATTTATATCTAGTATAATAAATAATGACAATTTATCACACATGCAAGATCTAGTTTGTGTTTTTTTGTTGAAACAATAACACGCCCCCTAATGAATGTTTAATGGCTTGTGTCATGCCAATTCCAAAAGCTCTCTTTAGTCTATATAGAATGGCTTATTTTGTTGTGTTTAATGAATTGCAAAAGAAACCTTTTCAAATTGACTGATAAGCGAAAAAACAATCGCAAATATATATACTTAATAGGAGGCTCTGTACAGCCAGACACAAAAATAGAAACATAAACTCGGCCGTATTCCCAATAGATTTATAATGACACTGATAAGTCCCTCGAACTAAAAACCTAAAGCAACGCAGTTTGCGTTTTTTTTTTACCACAAAGAAAGAAGAATAGCAGCAAAAAAGAATTTGCAGAAAGTGTGAGTCAGTGCAACAGTCAGAGCTTGGCACGAACAATAAGAGTGATGATGTTTAGGAAATGGCTTTGGCTTCCTCTTGAATTTGCATTTTTTTAACCATTGCACCTTATCAGTGGCCCAGTGCCGCTGGGCTGGCCAGGCTTATCAATTGGGAGCTAAGCTGCGACACAAAATAAGAAGAAATTCAAATCAGGCGGCTCGTCGTCATTCATGTGATCTGGTGGCGGCATGTGACTTGTTTAAATCTAGACTCTACTCTTATCTACCATCTAGGTCCACTGCACTCGCTTTCTTTGCAATTGATTAGTGAATCAGCGTAAACAGAAATCGAATCCCTGATCAACAATATAAAGAACAATATTTACTAAAAGAATGTTTATCCAAAACAAAAGAATATTCTCTTTGAATCATCGTCAGAGAGTCATCAACAAATAACGAAACATCTGTTTGACTCGGATTTCCGACTTACCTTGAAGGTATTCCATTCTTCCCTCACGAGTTCGGAATAGGACACTGCCTGGGTCATAGCCACCAGGGCTATCAATAGGGTGATCAAGGCAAAACGCATTTTGTAGACGTATCTGAAATATAAAACATTTAATGTTAGATTCAATTTAATAAAGCTTGAAATTCCAGACACGTGATTGATACGAGCGCTGACCCAAGCTTTAATTTGTGCCAAAGCACAGAGAACAGGTCTTTTTGTCGCATACTCTATAAAGTAGGCTTAAAAATGATGAACTAGATGACTCCCTCAATTGTTCACCAACTTAATATTTTTTTAAATCATTCACTTGCTCACTTTAAGCCCAAATGATTAAGTTTAGTAATCAGGAATATGCTTAATTTTGCTAACTTATGTAAAAATTATTACAAAATGGAAAAAACTTGCTGGCAAAATATAATTACCGAAACGAATAAATTGTTAGCCGTGAATATTTTTTGCTTTAGTAATTAATATTTAAAATAAGGAAAAGGAAAAAAAAAATATTTAAATAAAATATGGCGACCAAATAAGATACCGTTACAGGGTACTACCCAAATCTACATTCCAATTTTTAAATTGCCTCGTTGCTATTGTTGAGTAAACAATGCGAAAAAAACAACAATAACTAAAGCTTGTGAAATTCAACAAGTGGTAGAGAAGATATAAACAATTCGAACAGCTGTTGAATTAGTTTGCAGATATTCAACTCTTTATGCTTTTTTCTTTTCCTCCTCCTCCAAGAGGGACAAACTTTCGAGATCGAATCAGAGCCGTTATCTTATCGGACATTAGCTTTTTAGAGGCGTCTGCCATGTTTATTTTTCTCAGTTATTTTCTCTCTCTTTTTATTGCCAATTTTTGAGATAAATTGTTGTAATTTTCAAGTCTATTAATTTTTTTATGACCAAGTTCGAGGGCCAAAACTGGTTTTCATATATATTTGAAGGTGAATCACTTCAACCAGAAAACACAAAAACAATTGATAAGAGAATAGATGAGAAATAGAGAAACAGAGAGAGTGAATATGGCAGTGTAAAGTAAAAATAGGTCAACACAAAGAAAAAGCAAAAGGTAACCAAACAGGAGACAGACAAACAAAGCAAACAGCGCAATAAAAATGGGGATAAACAACAACAACATCTAAACAAAAGAAACAAGCAAGGGTCCAAAGACAATAGAAAATGCGGGAAAACTCTGGAGAATAGAATGATGCTGAGAAAAATGAAAATGCGGAAGAGGGAGGAGATAGAAACTGGTAGACTTGTACCAGCTGCAACCGAGAAAGAATTTATAGAAGATGATAATGCATGACGCAATTAGTTTAAACAAAGCAATGAATTGTCAGTTGAAAGCCAAATTGATGTGAATTGATGCAAGTTAATTTTTTCTTACCACTTAGAATTGCGCCGCAAAGGAAAAAATTGTTTTGCTTTTGCGTCTCAGTTGTATTTAATTACTTTTAACTTAGCACTATAAACTAGTTGAATTAATAGTTAATATTGAACACAATTTTTTACTTCTGATCACCAAGACCTTCCGTTGTTTAATAATTTTAAGTTTTTTTCTTGCTAAATTGTTAACTCGAAATTAAGCAAGTCCCACCACGATTATCGATAAACTCTAATCGAAACTAACATAGACTCTTAACAGTCATTAACAGCTGTTCTGTTCGATGTTCGACAACTTCGCTGTTGGTACTATTTTCCACTTAAAGTTTATCGATAAAATGCTATCGGAATTAAGCAGCTGATGTTGCCGCCGCCGCCACTTTAATTTTGTGAATTAAATTAAAAGTTTAAACAATTGTGATCTAAGGTAGAGCTAATTTACCACAATTAAGTCTACCTACAAATTGCGATAATTGAACAATCAAAACTCGGTAACAACACAAACAGCAATTGTTTCCCGCTGCCGGCTAACCAATTGACACCTGTTCGAACAACAATAACAACAACAATAAAATCAAGTTCTTTAAACTAACGTTATATTTTACTCCCCCCCTCTACCAATATATTATTCACATTTGTTTTTTTGTGTTTTTGAATTTGTTAGTTTGCTTTTGAATTTCTCGTCGTGCGGTTGTGTCTTCCGCAAAGGGCGCTGACGGTTTTTTCGAGAACCGGTTTCTTACTTTTGTCATTAATTTTTTGGGGTTTGTAAATAAATAAATAAATGAAATCGTGATTGAAATTGCAACCGAAAGAAGTACACTTGAATTAACGGAAAAGGGTGTCAAAATAAAGTTTCTACCTTCTTGTTGCTTGAAGATTTTTCGTGAAGAGCGTTTCTTGTGCATTGCATTCCAAATAGCATGGCCAAAAAGAAGAAGCGGCAACAGCAACAACAACAAAAGAAATAGAAAGTTTATAAAGACAAAATCCACCAAAAAAATTCAAAAAAGTTTCTAGGGCCAAAGCCAAGTTCGTCTGCACCGAAGTTTTTGCACACTTACAAGAGAATCGACCAAGGGTTTTATTAATCTTATATACAGCTCTGATTCAGATAAATTCGTTCGTTAAGAAATATTTCGAAAATAAGTTCTATCTTTTATCGTGTACAAGATTATTTAAAAAGTTTCACAAAATCTTTTAGGATTTTCAATAAATTATCAAAATTCTAACACTCTAAGTAATAAAATTAAGCTTAAATTCACAAATCTAAAGCAGTTTCCTAATCAATATTTTAAATAAATTTTCCCACTTTATTTTATAGAAATGTAGAACATCAGACAGTCTTTTTTAAATCTATTTCTTAAGAACTTACTCCTAAGAGATAAATAATAATGGTATTCGATTTTACGTATTATAGTAATTAAAGTAGATTGTACCCATTCGCTCTCATCAGAATGGCCTAAAATCTTCCATCACAAGTTGTTGTGTAACCATTTATTTTAGAATTTAAAGCAGACTCTCATTGTACTTAGAACTTGATTAGGTTGTGTTCCCCATAATATTAGAATAAAATCAATATACACCTCTGTTTGCAAAGTGTATAAAAAATACTGCTAAGCTTAGGGTTTAGTTTATTTTCTTCATCTTCTTTTTTGTTTTGTTGACGGAAGTCAAAAGAGTTGGCAAACAGAGACCCGAGCATTGCCATAACCCATTCTCAAAGCCATGCTCATGGCATAGTCAGGTCTTCGCACCTGCCTGTTGACTCCATCTCTATATATCTATGCTACTTCCACTAACTTCGAATCCCAGACCAGCCAAATATATATATACGATCGTGAGTGAGTTTCTGTGTTTGTGGTTTCTACATATCTTCTACTTTGTTGGCCCCGATCATTTCGTTTAGTCTTCTTCTCAACTTTCATTCCTTGGTGATTGTTGGCTTAGTTTTTATTTTTATTTTAATTTGCATTTTACGAGTTCTGTCGCTTTTTGTTTTTCCCTACTTTTCAGTTAAGTTTTGTTAAGAGTAATTATTTTAATTTAATAGCGTTAGGCTAATTAGCTTAGACAACATAAAATGCAGGCAAAGTGCAGCGTTTTGGCTTTTACAAAGTCAATTTGCAAAATATATTAACGCAGTCAGTTGAGTTCGAATTGCTTGGCAAATATTCACAAAGACCTGAGCTAAGTAAAACCAAAATAAAAAACACACTAAACGATCAATTATTGACGAATATTGAATGCTCTTAAATATGCTTTAGAGTTTATCTAATGAAAAATAATAAAAGATTAATTATAGTCGCATAAAATATAATCAAAATAACTAATCGTTTGTCATTAATCAAAGCTCGTTTTTTTGTTTGGTTGATATTTATTGTAGTTTCAGTTTCTTTTCTCAGAAGATTTTATGATATAAAGGTTTTCTATATGAATAACTAGTAATCCCGCAATTAAGGAATCGAATTTGGGATATCTTTTTCAGAGTTTTTGAATTTTATGCATATTGGGGATAATTTACCCCCTAAAGTATGTAATAGGCAATCAGGCAAATCAGATTTTAATAAAACACTATTAACAAACTTTTTGAGCGTACTGTAATTAAAATTTACCTTATTGATAGATCGTACTATGCCCGTATTTGGACTTTTTATATTGTATTTCCTTTCTGTCGGCATTGCTTAAATCCAATTTTAAGTCTGGATCTAACAACAGTTTCTAGCTATAACTTAGACCAGTTGGCTGCTTTATTTTCTATTTTGCCTCATCAAACTGAGTCATTTAAAGAATATACCCCAATTTATGCCCTCATTGGGTAGAGCACGGGGAAATCGTGCTGACTCAGTTCAAGTGTCGCAAAAGTGCACTCATCATCTGGCGTTGAGTTGGTAAATGTTGGTAATTGCCCCGCTCATGTGTGTGTGTTGTGGGTACTCGTTCTTCTGAAATATGTGAGGGGATTTGGTGTACCAGACAAATCGAAGTAGTTTCCTTATCACTGATTAGACCTTTGTCCACATACGTAGCTCAAAATTCTTATCTTCTATTTACATTTCAGAGTTCCACCGTTTATTGAGACGACAAAACGATGTTTTTTGCTATTTTTTGGTTACTTTTCATAGCATTGTTGCTAGCTGCATTTCTTTTCTCGAAGACAACCAAAGAATTTCCCAAATCCTGGTTTGAATGGAAGACAGAGTTTCGTTATCAATATCTTGGCATTATAGGACTCATACACGATGCACAATACGCGGCACGAGATCGCGTGGGTAAGTATCTATATATATCTATTATATGATTAACAACTAATGGTTAAAAATTTGAATTTATTTTCGTAAGCACTTTATAAACAACCGGATCGAATTGCTGTCATCACTGGCGGTAATCGTGGCATCGGATTGCGAATTGTAGAGAAGCTGTTGGCCTGCGATATGACAGTCATAATGGGTAAGTAATTGTTGTGTCCCTCTGTCTGTGTGTGTGTGTGTGTGTGTGTGTGCTGTAACGATTGACCAATTGAACTTTGTTTAAGGTTTGAAACTTGTTTTAGACTCTGGCTATAAATTAATGCTGAACGTAGAGATAGTGGGTTGAGGGTGAATTTAATTACATATTCCAAAAACATTCACCCATGTGCACGTGCCCGGAATGGTCAAATGGTGGGAATTAATCAGGCAAAGAAATCAATGTTTAGACATGTGCATATAGTTATTCTCAATGCGTCAGAGTACACTTTCCTGGTCGTTATTATTAAATGAGATTATAAACAAATTTAAAATTTGACTTAATTAATGCTGCCTAAAAGTAGGCAACAACTTTCGCCTATACTTGAATACTCAAACGAGTCAAAGCTTCTTCCGAATTGAGTGCATTTTTTATTGAGTTGTTTTGTCAATTTAATGTTTACAAAAATGTGTTTTGAATTCATTAATTAAATATGAGAACAGTAGTCAATGACATGAACTGGCTTAAAATGTTCAGTTTTACAGGGTTTTTATCCTGGTTGTTCTTTGTCGAACCAAAGACGAAAAGAACAATGTTTTAAATTGGTAAAAATAATTGAAGCACTTCAATAGAAAATCTTATTTAGTTTGTAGTTATTAGAATCCATAGCTTTTGCATCGAGGACATTTTTAAGAATGTTGTAAAATGATCGCTAATTGAACTGTATATCCTCCTTAACAAATTCAATTAACTAAAGTACATACATACATTTCAGTCATAAACCTAATGATTTTATTTTAGGATAGATTTCTACAATTTCTTGTATTAATATACTAATTTTCTCTACATTTATTTAAATTCTAGGCGTTCGTGATCCTCGCAGTGCCGAAGCCGCCGTCGCAGGTGTCGTCGATTTAAGTGAAACGAAGGGCAAACTCATTTGCGAACAACTCGATGTGGGTGACTTGAAATCTGTTCAGGCTTTTGCACAACTCATCAAAGATAAATATCAAAAAATTGATTTACTGTTGAATAATGCTGGCATAATGTTTGCACCCTTCAAACTAACCGCCGATGGGTATGAATCGCATTTCGCCACCAATTTCTTGGGTCATTTCCTGCTAACACATTTATTGCTGCCCCAACTGAGAGCTGGTGGCAAGGCTGGCAGAAATTCACGTATTGTAAATGTTAGTTCCTGTGTGAACCTTATTGGACGCATTAACTACAAGGATATCAATGGAACGTAAGTAAATACGGATAACATTTTGATTTCATTGGTGAAACATTTAATTTCATTGGTTTTGCTTTGCAGAAAACATTATTATCCCGGCACTGCGTACAGTCAATCGAAATTGGCTCAAATTTTGTACACGCGTCACCTGCAGACATTGCTCGATGCGGAGAATGCTCACGTCCAGGTCAATGTTGTGCATCCCGGCATTGTGGACACGGATCTGTTTGAACATTCGGCCACCACATCTGTGCCATTATTTAAGAAGCTATTCTTCAAGACTCCCGAAAGAGGATCACGCACTGTGGTATTCGCGGCCATAGATCCCTCAATTGAGGGACAGGGCGGCACCTATTTGAGTAACGGTGGCAAAGGACCCTTCCACAGTGATGCCAAGAAGCCGGCCAAGTGCGAACAACTGTTTCAATTCTCCTGCGATTTGCTGAAAATCAAACAATATGGCAATGGTGTATACTAAGCTGATCACATCAATCAAAAACCATACCAAGCCACATTCTAATCTCTATAAACAAAAAACTGGTGCAACGTACTTTTCTACTTTCCATGTAAATGAATTTTTCTTATGTCTTACATATATAAAATTGTTTTTTATATACTTGTAGAGAAAATTGACTCATAATTTGAGGGTGAAGATTTTTTATTTGGTTAATATGTTGACTTTGTGTAAATTAAATCATGTTTGTGTTTCTTTTAAGATTTAATTAACTTGTCCAAGTTTGATCTGCCATCAAGCCCCCTTTAAGAAGAAAAAATGCAATTAAAAGTGCTGCAAAAAAATGTCAAAATGCACTCAGCTGTTTGGCGGCAGCTTGAAAGACGACAACACAACAACAACAACAACAAATGCAACAACAGCAGCTGTTATATGTCAAATTTACAACAACAAGCAAAACAATTTAATTTGTGCGCCTCCTCAAAAAAGCGTAGATGAAAAAAAAAAAACAATGAGCGATTAACATTCAACATTTTGAGGAATTTTAATCGACTTCAAATTTGAAGGGGGATCGAGAGACTGTAACAAATCTAAAACTCAGACTTTGATAGGTGGTTACAGAGGGGCAGGGAGTTGCAGAGGATGTTACCCAGGTAGGTGGGCAGGCAGGCAGGCAGCCAGGCAGGTAGGTACATAGGTAGGTGTATCTGCCACAACAACAGCTGTCACTTAACTTAACTGAACTTCCAAGCAAATGCATAACCATAACCACAACCAATGATGACTGATTCTAGGCGAGGGTTAACTGAAAAGTAATCTCGGAGAAGAAGTCAAAAAATGGTTAGAATGATTCCCAATTGGATCATAAGAAGAAGAATCACTCACAAGCTACCGCTAGGCCAAAGTTAATATTTGAAATAACAATGATTAACTACTCTGACGATTTAGCTATGCATTACCCCAAGTCTACCGGAGCAAGAAGTTCTGCCCTGTTTTAGGAACACAGATTTTGGGATAGATTTCAAAAGAGCCTTTTCATGGCCATAGCTTACCGCTTAAAACCTTATCGAGTTATATCCTTCATCTAAAACAAAATATTAACAGTAAACTACACGTTAATAACTGGACAATAGAAAATGACAGAAACCTACATTTTTGAGTAATTTATTTTGAAATAGAAATAATCCTTATAATTAAGTCGGTAAACATACCGACAAGCTCAGGTTTTTAACAAACAAATTGTTTACTAAAGCAAATATAAAGCCAAATTTAATACTTTTCAACCTACTCTCGTAGAAATCTACTAAAACCGATAGAGCGCGATGATAATTCAATGTGTGATGCTGCCGATTTGTGTGTGTTTCTGTGTGCATTTGTATGCGTGTATAAATTTTTTTGGTGAGCACTGTCATCAATCAAAATATCACCGGACCGTATTCCCAGGCTGTCGTCTGTCAAATGCGCCAAATGAACTCATCTACCAAAGCTAAAACAGACGGAAAGAAGTTTTATTTTTTCCTAAACAATTTCGTGAATCGCCCGATGATTAGATCAAATTAAAGTCATTTCATTTGAGTGTCTGACGCGCCTTTTTCTGTCAGCAAACTCAGATTAGATGGGATACCCTTCTTAAAGTTTAGCAAGGAACCTAAAGATTGGATATTAAATCTTTTTTCAGCTTCGACTGGGACATCAAAGAAGGCCAGACTTTTCTCCTTTCGATCTTGGTTCTACTTACTTTAAGCTTAGAGATTAGAGAAGACAGTTCCATCTTAACCTTAACCTAGCCTTAAAAGGTATGTCTAATTGTTAGACTTAATCAAAAATCATAGCGCATAAACAAATCTTAAAACATAGTTTTAAACTTTATTTGAAACCAAAAAAATTGTTCACTATTTCAAAGAAATTTAGAAAGAAGTTAGTAATAGAATGTAAACAATAATTTTTCAGTATCAGCTGAAAAAAAATAACAGAACCTTTCGTAAAGGAAAGAAATTTCATCAAAATCTTTGACTTTTGCCATGATTCTCCAAGTAATTCAATTTAATATCTATTCAAATTGAATGTTAAAATGCTGCTCAATTGAACGAAAGTAAAATCCATTTTATACCATTTGAAAAATCTTACTAAAAAGTTAATAAATTGAAACATACTTGCATATCAATCATTGCAATTGGTTTTGGTTGTTAATTTAAGACAAGAAGAGAAACTATCCACACTTAGCCATGCTCAATATCATTTAATTAATACCCCAAACTACAATTGCAACTGCAATGGCAACTACAACTCCAAGATCAACTCCATTCACATTCTTCTTCTCCACATAGGAGGAAGATTCTTAGCTCCGGTTGGCCAGTGGCAGTTGCCGTTGCCGTTGCAGTTGCCGTTGCCACAATCCAATTAACCTTTTGACATTTGAAGACACAGAGGGGTAGAGACGGGACAGAGAGGGAATTCAAGATACTCCTAATGGCCGATGCGTAAATCAAATACAGTTGCGCTTATATTTATATACTTAAAGCGGATGCAGTGACTCCGAAACCGACACCGACAGCGATTACAGCTCGTAGAAGCTGTAATTAAAACACTCAACATGTTGTTCATGCCCCCGTCTGATCCCCCCTTGCCCCCTCTGCTACTGACAGGTTAGAGCACCGGCAGCTGGCTTCTGATGTTTAATAATAATAAACTCATCTGCCACCGAAATCTCTTCATGCTGTATGGAATTTCTGGTTGACACCTGGGCACAAAGGTGAGAAACCCAAACGGAACTGTTGCTAACGCCCACAGCAACAATTTGTTGTTGTTGTTGTTGCTTGCTTCATCAGCATTGAATTTCCACATGCTTCTTAAACTGCTACTGCTGCAACACTTGGAAGGGAAGGAGGAGGAGGTGGTGGCGGACTGCCCACACGCGAGCCACTTGCCACTTGCCGCTGCTGCAGATGGGGGAGGCTGTGAGGGGGGGAAAACGTGAGCTCATGCGTCGACATCGAGACGTGGGCGCCATAAATCACCGCATGATTAATGTACAACTCCAACTCCATCTTCAACTCAAACGATTTCAACTCCGAAGAAGATTTAATTGGAGCAGCAAATTGTTGCTAAGAATTTGCCGCCAGTTAAGAGCTAAGTGCAACTAACGAAAAAAACCAAATTTAAATAAAAACCACATTAACTTAACTGTGTGAATGAATGCAATGGGTTGAAAATGGGAGTGGGGCCACCGAGGGGGGCTGGTCAAGCAGATGAGCAATAAGATTGTTAGGCAACTAACTCTTAAACAATTAATGGTTGTTGCAAGTTGTGTGTGTGTTTGTGTGTGTGTGTGTGGGAGCAGCAGCAACAACAACATCTTGAAATTGCTTTATGAATATTAAATAATGTTTAGACGGATTTGTGCCGTTTACGAGACAGTTCATTTAGGGTTAAATTGGCTTATCCAACTTGTGATAGGAATGTTCTTGACCTAACCCTGACATTAACCCCCCCTCGACCAAGGCTATACAACAATGGGCGTAGACGGAATATAAGCATATAAAGGGGACTGGAAGGCATTGCAGCATCAACTTTGCAAGTAAACGAAGTGCTTGAAATATTTTTTTAAGTACTTCACAATGCAAAAATAATGTTTCAAAACAATAAATGATTTTTCGGTTCGATTAGTTCGTTGAAACCTCTTAAATATATGTTATACTTTTGGTCAAAGGATAGAAAAAGGCCAAAAAAGGCTGAAATATAGGATCTGTGGTCATCATTCTGAGGGTAAGTCAGATAGTCAGAGTATTCGATGGATTTAGGCACGCCCAGGTTTGTGGGGGAAAAAGAGAAATCCTGCCAGGTTATGGGTTTTACATAATTGTAATCAGAATTTTTTGAAAAAAGAAACTTATTTAATTCTTTTTTACAACAAATTACCCGAGAAATAGCTATTTTTGTCTGTGTATATTACGTGTTTTATATGACACGGTTTCATTACTTTGGCCCTGCTACCAATTGCATTAATTATTCGCTAAACAGGCTAAGATGTTATATTTCATTACTAATTTTTCTTTCATATACATAAGTATGCATGTATTATTTGGGTTCTTCATAGCTGTTTTGTTTTTCTTAGCATACTTTAGGGAACTGTCAAAGCAAGTTCTTAAGTCATTAGGTACCAAATAACTATCTCTGAATATTAACTTTTCCTTCAAATTACTCAAATCATTATTCTAATTTGTAAGTTGGGATTAACATATAATATATGAACTAGATCTTTTTCTTAGTAAACTAAGTTTAATAGCTAATTTTTAGGCAAGTTGATCATCTAAGTAAATTTCAGTTAATTTGTATCTTCATCTTAAACTTATACGATAAACTTATATATTACGAGAATTAACTTAAAAAGACAGAACTTACCATAAATCATATTCGACTTAACATATTCTCAAAAAGTAAAGGACAAATTTGAGAATATTTAAGAAAGTACTTAAAAATATTGGCTAAGTTGGGTATTTTTATTTCTTCTGGATTCGATAAAAAAAGATAAGCGTTAGCCCAAATCCGATATATGTAGTTAGCCCTGCCTATACATATACATATATTATAAGCCATACTTCCTTCGTTAAAGATAATTTTTTTCTGGCAAATGTCTTAGAGGGTAAGAAGAGGAGTATGGAAGGTTACCCCCTTTTTTTTGGCTACGCTTGTGTCCATTTGCATAAATTATTATAATTAATTGCTTTTCATGGGCGATTAATCAAACACTTGCCAATTTGCATATTGACGCCTAAGACCCACCCCTCCCCGCCCCCCCTCTAATATTTTTTTGGCCAACTATATGGTTTCCTCCTCTTTGAGATCACTTTTTTGTGTGGAAGCTCCAAAAAAGAAACCAAAAAATCCAAGCCCAGAGGCCAGAAATTGAGATACTCAAAGATACAGAAATTTTTTTGGCATTACGTTTTGCTGATTTGGCGCTGCTTTTTGATGTGGTTGGTTAAGCGATGGGATGCTGCCAGCCCCCCACCAAAAAAAGGAAAACAAAAAAACAGACTGGCCCCATTTAACGGTCTATTATGACCGGACAAAGGCCAGCAGAAATTTTTCTCATCAAGCCCATTGAACGCCAATGTAATTAATCGTAAGTATTTACACAATTTGAAGTATCTATCTATCTATCTATATATAGTGTTTTTGTCTCTCTTCTTTTGTTGCCACTTAAAGATGGATTGAAGCTGGCGGCGCCTCCGTTTCAATTTGATAATTTGTCCGAAGAAATCATCGAGAAAGATGACTCCAAGAGAGTCTCTGTGGATCGAAGGTTGACAGAGAGGAGACTGCATTCTGTGCAGTGGCTTTAACTTCAATTACCCTTACCAATTGGTTTGATATATATTTTGTTTATTGCATAAACCGAAAAGTAAACAAATTGTCAAATCAAACCAAAAAAAAAAGGTGACCTTGTCAGTAACAAAAAAAAAAAAGTTGGGTAAATAAAGAGTGAGAAACCAAAAGTGTATCAAGTAGCAATAGGAAATTTCGGGTGACTGCAGTTTGCCTTAGATAAAAGTGAATGTTTATGATACTTCAGATGTTTGCCCCCTCCCCCTCAGACAACGCGATTACGCAGCATAAAAGCTACTTGAAAAGAGAGCGAATATGGATGAGAAGAAGACTGAAAAACCAAATTGTGGAGCTAGAAAGTCAATCCACATCGTCCACATCGATGACGGATGTCATAAAGATCTCCCAACACACTCAGATCGACTTTCAGAGAGATTGAGATACATATATATGAATAGTTTTTGTTGTAACCTCTTTGGGGTAGGGCCACCTCCCACCTGCAAAAAGTAATTTACCCCAAAAACAAAAAGCAACTCCAACCAATTGTTTGTAATTAGGTAATCTCCAATGGGTGATGATGTAATTAACCAACAATTTATGGCCAACTAATTGTTAATTTGAGATTGTTTTATTTTTCTGCTTTTGTTGTTTGCGATTCAGATTAGTTTCAATTTTGGCTTAGTAGGTCACCAAAATGTTTAGCAAATGTGCAAATTTGTGTCGTTTACTCTCTCTCTCTTTGGTTTGTCTTTGGTCTAGGAGTGGAATTTTATTCTATTTAGTTTTTCATTTAATCAGAGTTTCTAGCATAACAATATTGTTTAGTCCTTAATTTCATTTAAATACAATTTGAATATATTCATGCAGTTCAATATGATCAAATGATCTCTCTGAGACCGATTTACCCCCTAAAACAAGCTTTTTATGCTAAGTTCCATTTACGATTGCGTAAAAGATTCTTAGATTCCTAAATTGATTGATCGATTTCTGTAATAAGGATTTTTTTTTGGAAAGGTTATAATAATAGCGAAAGTTTTTAGATGCTTCTTAAGATACAAAGATCGATAGTACTAGAAAATTTCTCAACAAGAATACTTAGGAATTCTAAAAAAGAGGCTCAAAAATATCAAAATTTTACTTTCTTAACATATTTTAAAATAAGTTTTGATTTAAAAAAATAATTGTCTAGTTCTATCATTCTAGAATCTAGATAGAAGTCATAAAAAGAAGAGTTTTTTGAAAACATTCTTGCTTAAACTTGAAAACTAGACTCAATTGTTTTGTTTAATGATCGTCAAATAGAGTTTTATTTGGAGAAACCTATCAGAAGGTTTAACTGAAAATAATGTAGAACAATGTGTACTCAATTATAGAATATCTGATCCAAAATTAATGCCAATTGTATCAACTCATTTGAAATAACAATCTCTTTCTATTTCTCTGTCCAACAATCTGCTCTGATGAAATTCTTCAGTCATAAAATATTTAAAAACTTTGCTTAGTTCTTTCTGCCACATCATTCCATCAGCTTCAACACTTCCTCTTACCCCCACAAAAACAAAATTTCACAATATTACCAAGACCACTAATCGAAAAGGCAATCCTATCGAAACGTATTTAATCCAATCCAATGAAATCCCAAATTCAATTGCCACCAAATCATTGCCATTGTTAGCTTCATCTTTGCCATTCAGGCGGAGGGGAGGGCAGAACGGGATGGGTACCTACCAATTAAACTGCTATTTAGTGCCCAAGGTATTAACTGGCAATTCGCTCTAATCTAATTTATGTTCATTGATTTTCCATCGTCTTACAATTCTCAATGTGGCAGGTGGAAAATCCGACAAACACAGGTTGTGAAAGAACGAACGAAAAACCGCAGACATGTATCTTTTTTTCGCAATAGCCAAGAGAGAAAAAAAATTAAAGATATTTTTAAGGCGCTCATCATTACGAAAATTCTGCAAACTCAAAGTCGAAAAGTCGCAAAAATCATATGTCAAACACTTCAAAAAATATGGAAAAAAATTTGACAAAAAAAAACTCTACAAATAAATCTCTGTTTCCCCCCACAACAAACTTCAGAAAGCAACAACAGAGGCAGCGGCTGCAGCAGCGGCAGAAGCAGAAGCAAGAGCAGAGCCCGTCATCACATTCGCCTTTGACTGCTTCCTAAGCTTCCTTTTACACTCGGAGAAATTAAGAAATAATAATACTAAAATTGTTCTTAAGTGGAATCCCCACATGAAATGGGTTCCACTTAACTGAAGCTACTGATTTCCGATAATCGTTCATTAAAATATTCCACTCATATACTCATATATCATCACAATGTTTGCTATATCTTTCTTTTTATCCTACAATAACCTATTTACTTATAGATATATCATAAATAAAAGATACCAATTCTGTTTTGTAGGTGTTTAATATAAAATATCTACAAGGAATGTTAAGAATGCTAGAAGGTACATGGTTTAGAATCAGAAACCGTTTTTCCTACTTGAAAAAGTTATCAAATATTATGAAGAACAATTTTGATTTTCTTTAGCGTCAGGATGAGAAACTTTTTAATTTACTAGCATGAGCTCAAATCCAAATCCAATTATATTAACTAAAACTTTTTAAATCACGTTGTTAATTGGCTCATAAGTATACATATATGCGGCACGAATCCAATATAATAATACGAATCCAGATCTCGTTGTTAAGACAGATATTTCATTATCTGAACATTTGCATTATCCTATTTAACCAGTTGTTTATTATTAAAAGGATTTCTTAGGATAATTTCTACTTAAAGTACATAGACAGTTCAAAAATAACTTTTTGAAAGTAAAAAGAACTTTTAGTATGTCTTTTAGATTATTGTCCAGTTCTTACTGGTCAGAACTTTTAAAGAAGAGGAATACTAGTTGTTCAAGAATTAAACTTTTACACCATCATTTGAAAAAATTACCCCAAAAAGCTAAAAAGTTCACTTCATTAATGCGATTTTCTCCATTTGCTTTTTTTGCTCATTTAGAAATTCATTAATTTTCTTCAAGTGTAGGCAATTCTTGACTCCACAAGTCATAATTAATCTGCTTTGGCGTTATTTTTGGTTGTTGTTGTTGTCTTTGGCTTCTTTGCGTGTTGCAGCAATTTAAAGTGGAGTCTCCTCGCCTCCCAACCACCCAACCACCCACTCTGCATTCAAGCAAATCTTTCTGATTACTAGTCGAAGATGAAGCTTTGATAGATACTTTCAAATGACTCTGAGATCTCAAATCTCAAAATCTCAGAGTTATTTCGAGATTATTATTGTAGTTGTTGTTGTTGTTGTTGTTGGTGCTGGTGGTGCTGGTGGTTGCATACCACTCGAGCACAAGCGTTAGAGGCGCCTCAACCACGAGGCAGCATATAATTTGGGTTACATTTGGCATCTTGGAGCTGCTCAGGCTGCTGCACTTGTGGCCAGACTTCTCTTTTTTTTCCTTCTTATTATTATTTATTTGTTTATATTTAAGTTTTGGTTTTTGGTAAGATGCCGCGGTTTTGGGGGGGTGGCGCAAGAGGGTTGAGGTAGAGTCTCGAGAATCGAGAACCTTTTGTAATTTATCTCAACTAAGCATTCTTGGCTCTGACAGACCAGACAGAGACAATGGCTCAACATTGTTGCTTTTTGTTTTTGCCATGTTCTAGTAAGTATTTGTTGAACTGACGTTTTCTCACACAGTAGCTAACAAGTTTAGGGTTCTGACTTCAAGTTGAGGCCACAAGGTCGACGGCAGGCCAAACAAAACAGAATCCAATTGAATATCACTCATTGTTAGTTGGTTGATTGAGAGTGCAAAGACAAGGCCTTCAGTAATGTATCTCAACCTTGCCATGGAACTTGTTCAAAATAATGCAGAAAAAAGTCAGTGAAAAGAATCAATCTAAAGAGAATGAGATGGGAGAAGTAGGAAGTTTGGGCAGAAAGGATAATTTGTAGTTGATAGAACTGAACTGATCCAGAAAAACGTGATATCTTAAAGTTGTTCTCTCTTAAAAGCAAATTTTTATACTTTCTAAGCTTAAGCTCAAAACTTTCTAAACTACAAATTAAAAAATTCCGATATTTAAATGATAAAATCATAAAATTAGACTTAGAACGATTTAATATTGATATTAATTGAATTTATTCTTTGAAGGTTCTGAAAGAATGGTTTTCAAGAATTTTGCGTTTAAAGCAGACAATGAAATATGTGGAAAAATTAGGTAATTGAACAAAGTTAACTTAATCCAAGTGAGGGTGAACTTCATGGATTAGCTAGTTAAAGATCTCCTTATGAAATGTCCTCCTCTGCCTCCTCTATTGCCTCTTCATTTCATAAAATCTCTACTAATCATATCACCCAACTAATTTTAAGTATGGGTATCAAATTGCCACATTCTAAACAATAAAAAAAGAGCAGCCACACAATAGGAAAACAATTTAGAGACGTACAAAAAAAAGATGTATGCACAACCCACATGAATCCAACACATGAAGCCAACTGCAGCATCACGTTATTGTGACTTAAAGCCGAAAAGCCATCAAATTGTAACAATTTTTCACCTGTCGTCTGAGCCTTTGCACATGATTATTATTACATCAGTAGAAAAATCATAAATTTGCCAGTCTTTGGAATCGTGAGGAGAGCGCTCAGCTCCATCTGGAGATACGTTACAACATAGTGACTACTACTACCCAAAATAACAGCCACACAGAGCTCAGAGCACCGAGCACGGAGCACCCACCACAAAAGAGCCACAGAAATCAAGGAAGAGACGTTCAGCAATGCGTTTCGATTTGATTTATGCCAACAAATAAAAATATATATGGATGAAAAAACAAAGACAACATAAACGAAGGTATCATCAATTTTTGGCGATTACAAAATTTTGTTAAATGTAAAAATTAAATGAAATATATAAATACTTTACGATGTACGAAGAGACTTTCC